>NC_080570.1:41356124-41663096 GCF_030247185.1 Malaya genurostris | reverse complement strand
ACTATTAGAAGACTCCGCTTTCCCAACCTTAGTTTTTGTGTTCATTATTTCACCAGTAAAAAAGCAAAATCCTTTGTACGTTCAATTACCGATGACTAGACAATCGATGATACATTTCTGGGCACTTTTTCGAGCTAACAGTAAAGGTTTCGCTGACAAGATATATATTCAAACAAAAAATTTTCAAGTCAAGACTCATGATGTCACCCCTGATTTTACCCCTTGTTTCGCTACAATTGCAGTGTACAAAACGATGACGATTGAAAGTATCAGAACGTATTGGCATCGGTTTGAAAACATTGGATCTTATCAAATTCAATACTAGCTTTCAATAGATAGGGACTTTTTAATATCACCAGAATTATCTTTTAGGTTCCTCTCCTTCTACTCTTTACTTTTACTCTAGTTGTTTTATTTCGCAAAAAAACATTTTCAAATACCTGAAAGCACCAACTGGAATCTCTACGTAGACTGATCAAACACGTTGTCTGGTAAATCACATGACACAGGCAAAGTTTGATCATCTCAAGCTAAAGCCTGCGCTAGCTAGCAGTGTGTCCAACAATACAGCCACAGATAGCGATACTGTCCAAATCGACCTTCTCCATTCGCGGAAAAAGTCGTTAATGACGAGCCCGCTGCTGTACCTTCGAGGGGTGATGAAGGTAAAGCTAGCGCGAAAAAAAAACAAAACGAGCAAACCAGGCCACCGGCTGCAATTCGCGCTCGTTCCGTCGGAGACTCTGTTACTAGGCGGCTGCAAGTGGAACGAGGTTTAGCCTATTATTTGAATAGCCGCTAAGCTGCGGGATGCTTGCGGTAATGACGAATGTGCACGAACGGTTCAGCCTCGGGGATGCTCGTATATAACCAAGTGTTAAGTTTTCTCACTTTTTGAAGGAAACTTTTCATACAGCTTGAAGAACCGAGCAATTCCACTCACTTCCCAATGATATTTTAATAGTATAAAGAAAAATTTCTTCACTTTGCCATGATTGAGTGTAAGGCTGGAAACTTTTTTTTAACTATATAGCACGACAATCATGACTCAACACATATGCCAACTGGCAAAATGGCGGTTGATAACAACTTTCACCCGGTACTGCTAGAGTTACGGTTTCTAGTTGCTACCGTTAGCTGTCATTTGCTGTGCAAATCACATCCAACTCGTAAATATGTTTATCACAGCACCTGTCTCTAATCATTTGCACGAATCCATTTCATGCTGAATGCATGAAGGAACTTGTACTGGGAACTGATCGTCAGTGACATCACATTATCGCATTCGAAGAGATGACGGCTGTTGCTACGCTTGCGTGGAAACACAATTCGACTGCTGTTTTTACTTCTTTTTCATGCGACCTCAGGCTACAGTTTTCAGAAATTGGAAAATATAACTGAATTTTTCCAGTTTTTAGCTGTACCGACCGGACGTGACTGCCGGTCGAAAATGGTATCTCAACAACATTCAACATAACACACTCGAAAACAAGTTTATCAAATTAAACAAAACGATAAGCAGTCATTAGAATCACATAAAAGTTTGTCTGAAACCAGAACACAATAGACAGTCAATGGTTGTGTTGTGAGCATGACTGAATTTTTCCGTGATTTGCGTCTATTTGAGTGTTAAGTTTAAGGTTTATACAGCTGCCAACCATATGCGCTTGTTTTCGTTGTTCTGCTGTAGCATTGACGTTTTCTGTCACACGTCTTTTCCTGCAGAGTGAATAATAATACCGTCATTCAATCGATCTGCATCACACGATTGTATCGATTTCGATATTATTTCATTACATGTTGTTAACATCGTCTAAAAGGCTATCCGAATTATGCCGATCCGACCGATCCGAGCTCTCCGGCGTTCACTTTTTCTCTGCTTCGGCTATGGCTGAGCTGCACATGCACACAGCTACATGTGCAGCTCACCCATAGCCGAAGCAGAAAAAAGTAAACGCCGGAGAGCTCGGATCGATCGGATCGGCCTAATGCGGATAGCCTTTAAGGCATCGTCAACCATCTCGCGAATTATTTTAACTTCTAGCTAAAATTTGACAGTCGTTTACAGGGTGAACATGAAATTTTTGCAACACTTAAGACTTGCAGAAACTTTTTTTACCACTGCACTATGCGATTGTGGCATGTTTCTTTAAGGTGTACTGCCGGAATTCATTAGATGGAAACTCGTTGGTAAGTTCGTAAGTCGGATATTTGGTATGTCAAAATCTAAGTACATTGATGTTTGTACGTCATTATTATGAATAGATTCACTAATCTGATTCGGTATTAATATTGAAATAAATCAGTAAAAAATAACTAACTAACTAACCATTGAAAAGGTTCAAGGAAAGTTTGATTTTTGATCGCAAACACGGAATAGAAAGGAAACAAAGATCAGATCAGTAAGTAGTAGGAAAGCGGAGAGAAAGGGTTCAGTCGAAATTCCAGTACGTTATGTTACCAAAAGATCGCAAAATTTAATTCATAGTTAAATTTATTATTGTTCTAATTTCCCGAATTGCGAAAAAAGACAACAATCTTTGGATTACCCGCGCTAGGAAGCTCTAAACAATGATGTTGGTTAGATATACGAGGTCTGTTCAAAAAGTTCCCGGAATTTTTTAATTGCGCGCGTCTGGAGAGTCCGGTGGTCAAAAAATTTTTTTATTGTGTTGGTACATATGTCCCTAATGTATGATGAAATTTTCAGCTGTATTCATTGTTTACATTCTGTCTTGTAGCGGCTGGTATAGACGTGTTTTTTTTAGCTCGGCGATTTTTGTTAGTTTAAACAATGGAAGAATTTAAGAGTCAAAGAATTTGTATTAAATTTTGCGTGAAAAATGAAATAAAGTGTAACCAAGTGTGCGAAATGTCACAGAGAGCCTACGGTGAGTCTGCTATGAAAAAAACAAGTGTTTACGAGTGGTATAAGCGTTTCCAAGATGGCCGCGAAGACATTGAAGACGACGAACGCTCCGGTCGACCAAGCACGTCAATAATCGATGAAAATGTGGGAAAAGTGGAAAAAATGATTATGGATGATCGCCGAATCACTATTAGAGAAGTTGCTGATAAAGTTGGCATATCAGTTGGCTCATGCCATCATATTTTTTCAAATGTTTTGGGCATGAAACGAGTGGAAGCAAAATTCATTCCAAAACTGCTTCTGCTTATTCGTGATTTTTTGGCTAAAAACAAGACTTTAATCATGCCCAACCTCCTTATTCACCAGATATCGCTCCGTGTGATTTTTTCCTGTTCCCAAAGTTGAAGAGACCCATGGAAGGACATCGTTTTTCATCGATTGAAGAGATAAAGGCAGAATCGCTGAGAGTGCTACAGAGCATTACAAAAAGTGACTATCAGGGGTGTTTCGAAGACTGGAAAAAAACGCTGGCATAAGTGTATTATATCTAGGGGGGATTACTTTGAAGGGGACCATATAGATGTAGACGAATAAATAAATATTTTTTTAGAAAAATGAGAATTCCGGGTACTTTTTGAACAGACCTCGTACAATTGATGTTTTGTGAAAAACAAAATTGATGCCATAACAAACATCCGATAAATACTTGGACTAAATTTTTACCGGAAATAATAAGTTAATAGTGAATGATCATTGAAACGGAAAAAAAATCAAATTTCACATCGGAATAAATTATTTGGCAGGATATCTACACCTGTGGAAAGCGAAGTGCAAATTTTAGTCACAGCAAACCCAGTCAATAGAAGATCTACAAAACTAAAAAGCCATTGATTTAGTAGAATTTTGCTTCATGCCACTAATTTAAAAGCATGTCGGAATGATATATGTTTCCTTTGTACCATTTACCGAACAACTAAAAATTGATTAAGTATATGTAAGCTGAGCCTAATACATGTAAAAAAACGCGTTCTCCCTTTACTTATATCAACTTTGCAGTATTTCAACGAATTTTTAATGCGCAAAAATTGGTCCATTGATCAAGTTCGAAGATAAAATGACTGCGACTTTTGGTTCAGGTTGAGAGATATAATGGTATAAGTGACGTAACCGACAAAAATATTCTTTTATAATAGGGAATTTGATTTCTTTCAATCAGAATCAATTTATTGAAATGTCTCCGCTTGAGAATAAACCTTATTTTTTCGCATTCGGAATGGCCCACAGATTGATAATGTTGATTTTTCTTCTGTACTAAAATAATAGATCTGGTCGTTTATTCCATTTATTGTTTAGTTGTTTAAGGTCTGAGGACAGAGGGCCGCGTGTTGAGTTTTAAATCGACCACGTGGCTCGCTCAATTCCCTTTGCGCATCGTATTTCTCTTGTACTCTTTCGTATATGAGCAAACTGTACCGGGTTGCCAGCATACATTTTATTATTTTGATGAGAAGTTTCATCACATAAATCTATCGTATGGGTTGGACATTACATGGATTCCAATGAACAATGAAAAAATATTCAACTTTCACAAAGATTGAATGCGAAACAAAAATTGTGTTTATATACAATGAAACGTCTGTGTGTTTGGCAGCCTTGCCGAGCCAATTTTATTTCTCTCTCCTTTTTCAGAATGCTATCAGGAAACCAAAGCGAGAAAAATTTCGGATGCATTGAAACTGAATTTGTTTCACAGAAAAATACAAGACCGCGATACCATATATGTTTTTAAGTACTCATCGCATCTAAACTAAATTATTTAGACTTTGTCACGGTAGATCTATGATACAAGCCTTCAAAGCCGGGATAATCGATGAACAAGTAGAGGTATGCATTTCCGAGCGTTCCAATTTTCAGCAGTTCTTCAGTCCGGAAAAATATAACACGACCGCTAAACTCAACGAATCATTCTGAAAATTTCACAGCATTTTCTCAACTAAATTTCGAAGATATTGTCAGGTTCATATATTCTGCACCGTTTTAAAGAAAATTTAATTTGCAACGGGAAAATAGCAAAAAACCTTCCACTTTACGGTACTTTCCTATGTATTTTGACGGCTGCATTTGAAAACAACATCGTTTGAACTACAGCGCTATCTACTTGTTGAGCTGTCGTTAGAAGGTCAATAAATTAAATCTCGATAAACATAAGAAAATGTCTCAAAAGCAAATGACAGATTCTCTTTGTTTATTTTCTTTTTCAATTATTACGGCAAATTCCAGTAATTTTCAATGAAACCTACAGTGCATATCGAAAGTTGATAGTTTTTGTCATTATCCTATGTGAAATGTTGGATGGAAGGATTACTGATCGAACCGTAATATTCGAAAGAGAAAGTAAACAAAGAGAAACTGTCATTTGCACCTATGACCTTGTCTAATGTTCGTCTTCAAATATAAGTTCATTACCTGGGTTATTAATAGATTACTCGATTAATCGATCAACATTTCGACATCTCTATTGAGGTTTCTACGCCCGGTGAAAAATGAACGGCGACTCTAGTGAAAAATGGATGGCCAATTGAAGAATCCAACCAACTCTTTTGCGATCGCTGTGCTGCCCGAGTGGCGAGCTTTGAACTAAGCGATGGTGATAATTTTCAGATTTTGCTTGAAGATTCGAACAAAATGCAGGGCTTTTATTTTTTTTCCTATGAATCGAATACAAACATACAAAAACGTGTGAAAATTTGGTAAAAAAAATCGATCATTAATGATTCAGTAACTTTCCGTGGTACGTTTGATTGATATTTATGGAGAAATCGTAAAATGAAATACCAAATTCGAAGAAGTGAGGTTGGGTACTGTTTTCATATCTGGGATATTCTTTGTTTTTTTGGGTTGGATTTTGAGACTAATTGATATATTATGATCAAAAGTTTTATGACTAGTCTATTTACTCATGTTTTATCATCTAAATCAAATCTGTATGTGAGCTGAAAATTTCAAATTTCATCCGAGATTGTCAAGAGTATACGACAATTTGAAATCATATGTTTGATGACAACACGTGAATAATCGTTTTTCTTATCCATATTTGTAAGGTTTTGCCATCTGCATTCTTTCAAACTCAAGTAAATTGAAAAATTCGTCAAAAATACTTGGGATATGTCAAAACAATCACCATAACGCTGACCAACGGTGACCACGCTGATTGAATTGTTCAATACGTTTCATGATGAAAAAAAACAATATGTAAGAGCGATTCACACGTGGCATCAGGCGACTATCACCTGCATGGGACGGTTACGGAACAACAACATTAATAGTAAGCAAGTCATATGCAGAGACACAATGTCAAGTTGACGGAACATTTTGATATCCGGTACGCCGCTACTTGAGTACCATCCGGCTAAAAGCATTATTAAATTAATCTCGACGTCGACCGAAGTTGATTGACCGTCTGAATCGTGTTTAATGCAGGCGTTTTCTGATGTAAACAAACCAATCTCATTTGCACTTATGGTTGTAAGTGAGCTGTCAGAAAGCCTAATTCATTGTTAAAAAAAAATTCCGAACAAACAGCAAAATTTGGTGGAAAGTTTTCGGACACCGGAACTAGATACTACTCACATTTCACAGATTGTAAATGCGTAGTTTTACAAATTTGATGAGTGCAGTGCTACACTAGATTCCAATTGTTGATGACTAATGTTTTAGTTACGTTACCGCTGGAATTAAATTTCCAATTTGGCTCAAGACTTCACAACCGAAGTGAACCAGTCTCGGTTTCGGTTTACTTTGAACCAGGCAAGGTGCACACTACTGATACAAAACCAAATCAATCAAACTATGTTAAAGTTCAAAACAAATCTAGTCTAGTTAAATGTAGTATTTAGAATGCCAAACTCCGATGTGGAATTCAGTTTCAGTAGACTATACAACCATTTCGTTAGTTTACACAGCCATTGCAGGGCTACGATTCAACTAACATTAATAATCCAACCAGATCGAGACTCTAACATACCACAATTGTCATGCTAGATCAGCGCCTCGCACTCTGTCTTTCAATTCACAATACAGTCCATACTTCGCAAGTTTACACGACTTTTTGCGAATTCTGAGGACGCATGATCGAATTTCAGTAGTCACCAAGTCTAGTGACGCTGATAAACACTGCTCGCCTGTGTGGTTTGCCTCTAAGAGGTCACGAATGATGGATGAATATTGAAAACAATACCATCTATGGAAATAGTTGCCAAAAGTAATTAGCAGGCAGCACCGGTTAACACGGTTGTTTCGGTTGACTACTGGAACCCGTTCTCCAACAGCTAGTCTCGGATGCAACATTCTACTAACGGATCAGTGTTCAGTGTCAGCCAATCGAAATCGGTTGGAGGTGCAGCTGGCCTTGAACGGTAAATGGAAAAACGTATTAGTCACCTTCCCCCGGGTCCACTCCCGGGTAACTACGGACAACAATGTGACCAGCCATATCGAGTCATTGTTGGCTTACTACGATCGGAGTATGAATCACCTTAACAATCAATATCAAAAAAATTGTAGTTCGATGATATTTCTCCATATTTCAAATCGATCATTCACTGAGCGGGTGACTTAAGCCGCGTGCCGTCGCCCATTGTCAAATGGAATTGAAGCGATAGCAGGTAGTCGTGAGGTGATAATTTAGCTACACCGAAAGGTAAATCTGTACTGTGGATTATCTAGATCTACAGTGAATTTTTCCTACAAGGAAAATCTTCCGTAATGTAGAATAAACGTCAGCCTATTGAGTACATTTTTTTCCAAGAGACGGTACTGATGATAGCTGCCTGTTTAAGTTCTCAAGCCGTTTGTAATTAGCGAGCTCGAGCTAATTAAACACTGTTTAATCATCTGGCTGAGGATGTATTCGCTGTTCGTTGCCGGAATTCGCCGTTGGCACGCAATCTCTAGCTTTACCGTAGAATGATTCACATGAACACCGGAGAGCCAGAGGAGATATTCGATTGTTTCGAAGCATGCAAGGAACCTTCTAGCAAATCGTGCATCCGTTCCAGCCGTGTGACGTAGTTCGTATGCACTTGCGAATCACGCAGATAAAAACTTTGCCATGATATAATCTTATTGCATTCGGAGCACGGTGGCACCATCTGACAAACTATGATCTAATATGATGGTTTACTCAAACTGGAAACTGTTCAGTGAGTGACCCTTGGTGAAGGCCAGTCGTTCAAGAGGTGCAACACATGCCGCGACAATTGCCTCCATGATGCTACACAATCAGCCACTCTGGTCGTGACAGGATGACGATAAACAGTGAAACAGCACTTGATAAGACCAGCAATTGCTTGGCTCAAACCCGCGAGTAGTCGCTATCGGAAACGTCATCATTACGGCTCACGGTTAACTATTTATTCGGTGATGAGCATCAAGGCCACGTTTTTCGGGGTGGAGGTAACAAGCGGAATAATTCTAGGAACGTGGTTGCGTTTAAGCGTAAGGTGTGCATGTGTACGTATTTTCTATTGCAAAGAACCATTTATATCACGAAGTACTTTTAATACAAATGGTGTTCACTAACGTCTTACTGACTGTGTTCGTGATATTCTCACGAAATTTGGTATGACACTAGCATGAAAACCTTGGATCAAAATAATATGGTACTTTCGGGTGTGTCAATTTTCATAATCAAGGGTTATTGCAACAAGATAAGATTCGAAGGATAGCACATCAAAGTCAATTACCTACGATCGATCTTGCACATAGAGAAATGTGATAACCATTTCATTAGTACATCGACCATTCACATAATTGTAAACAGCTAAAGCACCTGAAAGGCGAAACACGTAATATGTTACGTTTACATAGGTTCTCATTACCAGTCGTATCCACTCCAGGAGTGACAACCTTTTGCAAGGTGAGTTGATAATGAAACGGATATCTTAAACTAACTGATATACAATTTAGTTAAATAACTCTGGCTATCCCCGTTATGACGTTTTTAAAACGACATTTCTTTGTTGATAATGAAACGGATATCTTAAACTAACTGATATACAATTTAGTTAAATAACTCTGGCTATCCCCGTTATGACGTTTTTAAAACGACATTTCTTTGTTCGTAATCCAATCGTTTTGACCCAACGGTTTTTTTAAGGATTCCGGATCCTATATTCGCACTTTAGCTAGACAGTGCGATGCACAAGAGATTGTTTTATTTTTCGGCGTCTGTTTGTGCTGAACCCCTTTTTGCCTTTCTCATATAGAAAGGCTATGCAATCGCCGTGAAAACCAACTTCACAACAGAGGACCGAGTTTCATATACCATTCGACTCAGTTCGTCGAGGTCACAAAATGTCTGTGTGTATGTGACAAATAATGTCACTCACTTTTCTCAGAGATGGCTGAACCGATTTTCACAAACTGAGATTCAATTGAAAGATCTTATGGCCTCATACATTTTTTTGAATTTCATTTGGATCTGACTTCCCGTTCCGGAATTACAAGGAAATATGTGTAAACTTATTAAAAAATACGCGATCGATTTTTAATTTCATGAGTATTTTTTCACAAGCGATGGCGAATTGTTAGTTAGTGAACATATACAAATTTCAATGAAAAAATAAGAAGAAGAACGTATATTTTCACATGCGGTTCTGGTAACTTTGACCAGAAGTATTGCCAATGGGTGGATACGGTTGTCTCATTTGAACTGTACGTCTGGCAGCGGTGAGGCAGCCAGGCACCAAAATGGCTGCCAACCATATTTTGATCGTTGGCAGTCTCTCGGCATCGGTCTGGCAGCCATGATTATGCGGGAGACCGAGATGAAATAAATTGCGACAAAATGGAGAATTTTAAACACGAACACGCAACCATCTCTACGCAGTGGAGATTATTTACTTACTACGTTTCTCTGAACAAACACATTCCAGAAGGTAACCAGATTAGTACGTAAATGATACATAGTACGGACTGGCTGACTTCGTGTCACAAATCTCGCTCTGACTGTTTCAAACATCCGTCCCATTATTCCACTTGCTCAGTACTCGCGGCCTAAGACAAAAATAAATACAACAAACTCTCAAATCATCCTTCATTAACAGGGATCGATATTCTTCGAAAATACTTTTTAGGCGGGTCCGAATACCACTTAAGTCAGTATTCTTCGAAAGATTTCTAAAAGCGAATGTTTTTGAAACAAAAAACACAGTTAATTCACGTATCATTCAAATTTCACTAGTTTTTTTTTCGTGAAAATAAATCAATAGAAGTTTCACGCGCCTCAATTGTGGATCACTAGACATTCACCGATATCTCCTCACCTGCACATTGCACTGTCAAGTGATTTTGGATCAATCGAACTGATAAACGATAAAATTGATGATAACATCAAACATCCATCCATTTCGAGAGGAGTAAGGAGTGGATCGATACGATAATAACTGCACTAGGCCGTGCCCACAAGACACTTTTATCGCCACTCGATTCGAGCACTAATCAAGATGTTATCTCTAGCAGACAACAAATCCTGACAAAGAAAGTCGGGTAGATTACCTGACTATTTACTCAATGGCTTTTACGACAGTAGAGCCATGCTGAGTGCTCGAGTATGTCTGTTGTTCGTCCTGCACGTCAAATTCTGCTATTGAAACAATATAAAGCAACCCATAACGATCCATTTGAGAACAATGTCAATCTACAATAGCCTCTTGAATACTTTAAAATAGATCGTCATACAAGAGGGCTTTTATGAAAACAATTGAGACATACAACGTAAATAAATTAAGCTTTCTGTAGAAACCCATGTTTGCACTCTACCACCGGAGTTAGTCACTGACATGTTCCAAGTACTGTATTGGTATCAGTGTCTGACTAGCTGGACTGGAAAATCATTACTATATCACATGAAACCACGCTGACCTTCAGTTGCAGCGAGAGTGTGGTTTTATTGAAAAAAAAAACAACCCTTATTAGTGGCATTTAATTGTCGCAAGAAATAATTGCATGAGTTTTCGTTCATATGAATTGACATGACACAAATGACGAGTGCCACTCCATTCTGAATCGCATCGAACTGAACAAATGCAAATGACTTCGAAGTCACCTGAGGTTTTAAAGTAATTAAAGCTGGAAGGATGTATCGAATTAGATCACAAAGTATCACTTCAAGAGCACCGGTCCCTGTGATTATTCTACACATTTGATCTCTTCAATAGAAGTAGTTCAAGACATTGACATCAAAGGGTAGAACGAAATTGGGTCGATAAAATCCGATTTTCAAACACGATACTTTACTGAATCTCAGAGAAAGAAATTCTCTTATAAGACTAAATCCATGAATAACTGTAATTAAGACTCAAGAGGCACGTTGCTCTGACGTTTCTAATGACAAAACTGTTTCTCATGGTAACCGTTCCAATGAAAAAGGTTGAACGGGATGTTTCAGATTCTCTTTTGAGAATCACAATAGAATAGTTAAAATGTTTCGGTACACCCGAAAAGTGCCAAGAGCTCTTTCCATACCTTCAAACAACAAAGAATCCGTGCTTTGAGTTCAGACTTATTTGCATGCTCTCTTCAGGTTGATTTATTCCACTAATCTCTGTTGATGCGTCGCAGTCACGTACCTGACAGTGTCACACGTACTGTTTTGTGCTGCTTCGACACACAAATATGTCAGTGTTTTTGTGCGAAATCCCGATGCTCGGTCATTGTTTGTCGTTATTTTGTCGTTAGTCATTACAACTTGTGGAAGCCAAAGAATGTACCAGCAGAGACATTTTGAAACAAAACATGACGACAGTCAATTCGAAGCTCAGAATGTCAGGTTTTCATGAAGAGTTTCTCAACAGTGGGAGTTTTTCAGAATTTGAATGCTTCGTAAGTGTATCCAATCACAACTACTAAGCATTTTAATAAATAACCGCAAAGATCAAACCAATTCCGGGTGAAAATAAATGTATGTCGTTAATACGAGAACAGCAAGGCAAAGGTCGCAAATTGCCACCTTGGTTTCTGTCACACTGATACTCTCGCATTATTCATCAGACTCATTAAGTGGTTACACGATGACTTCCTGTAATAAAATAGTAATCACTGTGAACCTGAGGAAATTCCTTCCTTATTTAACGCTTAACCAGTTCTAAGCTATAAATAATAAGGAGCTCAAGCTTTTCAGTATGGAACAATTCCCAACCTATGCAATCAAGCGAAAGGGAACTTTAAATACTGAAATAATTTCTGTTTTGCGTTTGCCACTGATTTATTTGAATAAAAAAAACCGCAAAATGACCACAGTTTGGCCCAAAATTAGACACACAACAAAAAGTATATAATACAAAAACAAAATCATGAATGTGTTCGAGCGGATTATTTGCTAGGTGTAGAAACTTTGCTCTAGATCACGATGTAAAATGTTTTGGTGACACTCTAAGCCCTTATTGTGTTTGTGAATTTCTCTCGAAATTTATAAACATAGAAATAAAATTTTGTACTCAGTAATTGCAACGTCAGATGATTTCTTTTTTTTATATTTCATGAGTGCGCTTGTCACTTTTTTTCGGAAGAACAGCAAGTTCTGCACCCAATTTTTTTTTTAAAGGCGGATTCCAGTGCAAAACCTGAATTCGAATGAAATTTTGCCAGCAATCAAAATTTAACTTCTATGACTAACCACTAAATTACGACTTTAATTTTCAAGCAAAAGTGTTAGATACGAAAGTGCGCCGGCTTAGTCATATGTAGGCGAGCATTGCAAGAAGTTTAGAATTAGTTTAGAATAATTCGTCATACTAAAGTTTAAAATAGTTCGTCATACTCAAATGTTTTTTTCTAGATGCAGATTCAGCGGTCATTAGTTGTGTGATATTGATGTTTAGTTTCTCTTGAAATCGAGGGAACATTCAATACACCACACTAAGGATGTTATTTTTACTTACTACCATCAATATTCGTAGTAAGATAACACATTTGATCTTTCCAAGATCTCAAAAGCTATTTATTTACTAATTGCTATCTGTTTTAAACTTGTTATACTAGCAAATCGGAAGTACTCAATATTAGGTAGCTCTCTTTGCGTTTCCTGTTCAGTTATGAAAGCGGAATTCTCACAAAAATAGCAATACGTCAAAATTTTGCTCGCGCATTGCAAAAATCCAACCCACTCGGCATCTTAAGTTGACGTATTGTTGAATGAGACAGTGGTTGGATCGACTGAAATCGAGAGTCAGAGCCTGATAATTGTCTAGAACAACTTCCAAACATCATCTTATAAGAAGGGGGCGACAAGCAGAACAAGTCAAGTACGAAGCAGTACACATGCATTCAATGATGAGACCTAAGCAGAGACGGACTTCTACTAGCTTCCTGAACAGGAAGGCTATACGATAACTAAAAGAGAAATGTTGTTGTTAAAAATTGGAAACAGAATAACAACACCATTTGCTGTTAGTTCTGGAATGCCTCAAGGAAGTCATTCATGACCGTATATATTTTTACTCTATCTCAACGATCTCAACTTCACCGTAAAATGTTTCAAGCTATCATTCGCGATAATTTCAAACTATATGATCTGATAAATGGTCTGCAAGCTCAATTGGATGCTTTCGCAAAATGGTGCCATGTCAACAGAATGGTACTGAATGCCTCCAAATGTTTCGTTATATACTTCTCTCAAAAGCATTCAACAATTTATGACTACAACCTCTCGCAAAACGTTCTAAACGTGAACCGTTTGTTAAAGACTTAGGAGTTATTTTAGACAGCAAACTTGATTTCAATAATTCACGTCGATTACGCAATTTCAAAAGCTTCCAAACTCTTTGGTTTCATTTTTCGAATTGCTAAAAGTTTTCGTAACATACACTGCTTAGTAGAGTAACCATGTTATTTTACGGATTACTCGACTTTCAATCATCGAATGGTGATAAAATCGGATACAATATGTTTGATTAGGCTCTAAGAAGCTGAAAAATCTGATAATGGAAGATCGTCATGTGACATACCGTGAAATGGAGGCAGCCTTGGGCATTAGTGTGAAAAGCTTCTATGTTATTTTGCATGAACATTTAGTCGTGGAAAAAATTTGTTCATGTTGGATCCCACATAATTTGACAATCGCTCAAAAACAGACTCGTATCGATTGATGAAAAGAAATGCTGGTAAAATTCAATCGCAGTGCTTCAAATTTAGTGTAAGGAGTGTATCGAAAATAAGCTATCCACATACATTTGTGTTGTACGCATGTATTTGTGATGGTTTTTTTATGCTTAGATCACAGCATGCTGTGCGCTTGGCTGTCAGCTTTCGTTTGTTTACTTGTTTGTGCTGTTAAACTCTGCGTTTTCAAAATGTCGCGTATTGGAAAGGAAGTGAAAATTAAGGTTCTGTACACATGGCTAACTACTTCTATTTGTTCCCTTCCGTTAAGAATAAACTGCGTGGAGAGCGTTTCAAAACTCCTGAAGAAGCTGTTGAAGCGTTCTAAAATCATCTTTTGGGGGTATCTCAAGAAGAGTGGAAAAAATGTAATGAAAATTGGTTCAATTGATTGGGGAATATTTTGAAAAATATATAAAATCATTTCTGATCAAATATACTGCTTTCATTTTTTGGAATAAATACATAAGTAACAACCCTCGTAATGGCATATGGTTTTTCGATTTCAGTTAATCAGAACAACCGGAATCATGGTAGAAGTGGATCAATATATAATATCTGTTCCTCTTAATCGGATTTTCGGTATTCTATCTAATAACTTGGAAATGATTGCTGATAGTCTTCAGAAATGATGTGAAATATCATTTGCTATTTTGCTTCAATGGTTTTAAAATAAGTATTCCCGAAAATAGCAAAAGTTGATGAAATCGTTGAATGTGGCCATATCAACTGTCCTCAACGTTATAAAAGTGATCGGACGGCTCTTCCTACTAGAATAGTTCTATTCGAGCTGTATGATAATTTCGTCTTAAATTTAAGACATTTCATAATTTAATCAAAACAATATATTAAAAGAAATTATCAAACTATTAGAATTTATATTAGACACATATTTTCAAAAAAAAACAATTAATTTTAGTGTCATAATTTCGTTTTATTAAAAAAAAACTATTTGAACGATTAGTTTTTCGCCTGTATTCTATCAAGCAAACGAAGAGCAACATGGACTAAACATTGAAACGTTCTAGGCATTGTAAATCCCTGGACTTCGAAGAACATGACACATGTCATTGTAAATGTGATAACTTGTTCAAGTTAATGTTAGTCGATCCCATGAAGGTACATATATTAAATTGATTCCAAACTAATTTGCTACCCTGTTACCAACACGCCAGTCAGTATATAACGGCCAAAACAATAGGCTCATTGAAATGCGTGGAGGTTACGGTACAGCAGCTTTATCCGCAAAGTTGCGCTCGGTAACCGACCGTCAACTGGTCTGACTAATGCCTTATATGTTTCGTACAACCCCTACAGCCGAGTCCTCACCGAACGATCCTGCACCTACACTCCATCGGTAGACCGCCGTCGAAGCAGTATAAATAGCTCAAGATAGTGATCGGATCGTTAACAAACAGCAATACTTGAATTGAATAGTTACCATTCCATGTAGAGATACAGGTAGACTTCCTCCATCGTGGGCGCCTTAGTATGGGTACGGGACAATCTCCTGGATGTTTCAACGCTATTTCAATCAAAAAGAGCTGGGATCACTAGTACCCTCACCTCCTGGCGCAGGCCTGATGCTCTGATACACGATCTTCCCCCTTGGAACCTGGGATCTTCGAAAGCCTCAGTCAGCAGCCTCTTGTTTAGGGCTTTCGCTATCACAGATGGTTATCGTACATGAAGATTAGAGCTACGTTCTTTTTCATCATTTCTCGGTTGCTGGTAGCAAACAACGATGAAAGCACAAACACATTAACCCGCGGTACGGTACTATGAACTACACATGCAACCGAAACAAGCAATCGAGTGCTGCCCTATTTTATCCCCCCCGTTTGCAGCGTTGAGCTTTCGAAACGAGTTCAGCTCAACTCACAAATCGATTCGAGGTGAGGTAGGGCTCGATCACGAACACGCGCGGACCGCGGATTTCGCTGGGAAGTCAGCTGATCACCTTTTCGTCGTGCGAAGCGATTGATCACTTTCTTTCACACCAGCAGACAATCGTTCGAAACCTACAACCGTGTCTGAGATCCGCCAAAGTCGAACTGGTTGCAAGTCACGTCTGGTGGTTTCGCTATGAGTCCAGTTGGCGCTGGTTGGTTCGGACTGAGATCTACCGTTGTTTGCAGCACATGCCTCACACACGAAAAAAAAATTGTACGCACTTGGGGGGCAAAAAGCTAACAACAAACGACACTATTCTGCTTTACGCGAATTTCGGTAACGTTTTTTTTTTGTTTTACTACTTCTTTGCAACACGGCCAACGGCAACGCGATTAGTCCCGAACAAAGGCTCATAAAAAGCGAGTTTTTTTGCTTCAATATGAGAAACAAGTCCGACGAAACACTTCCGTGAAATCGTTGCACCGCTGCGAAGATAGACGGCAATGGTGGACCGACAAACAGACGGACAACAGCACAGTCGGAGCTGAAGATGGCGTGAGAACCGCTGGGATCGCTGGCGTCGGTGGCAGCCAAAACTCTCCCCCAGGACACGCGACTGATGCGTGCAGCACACACAAGCGCGGCGCTCGCTGGATCGCTCCGGTACGAAACTCCTTTCAAAGGCACATTAGATCGGTGACTGGTTTCGCGTGACCGTTCGATTAATAGTTTTATTATTACAACAGCGCAAACCCCGAGCGAGATACCCACCAACAGCAGCATAAAAGATCTTGTGGCAACACCAACACAAGCGCAGCTAGGGCAGAAAAAAGGGCACTCACCCATCGAAGCAGTTGCGAACATCACGCTTGAACTGGGATTCTTCTTTTCCGTATGAAACCAAGGGGGAACCCAAGATCAGAACACGAGGCAGAAAAAAAAACTACCATCTAACAAAGCGGGGAAACGTTGCCGAGTTAGAATCAGCTGGGAAACACAGCTGTGCCAATTTGGCAGCGATTTGGAATGAGATCTACCGCCGCTGATGCTGAGAACGATTGCTGGGTTAGTCATGACTGGACTGGACTTCACGACGGAATCTTTCTGATGTGGGTTAATGGTTAATGATGTGTGAACCGGAGAAAGGCCGAAAAGATAGTGGAACTCACCAATACCAGATCACATATGAAGTTTGCTTGCTCAGTTAAACATAATGAGCGCACCGTTTGGTGCTGTGATGGGAGAAAAGTATTGCGATTGATTTAGGATTGTATAAAAGCTTCCGTTGGAACAGATTCAAATACTGTATAGGCAAACATATTGATGTCGATTATATAAATGAATTCAACAAACTTTCAGTAATTTCAACGAATTAATTTTAAAGACTACAATTTCTGGTTTCATTCCATAATTATTTTTTTAACAACCATGATTTCAAAAATTACCTTTTTCGGAGAAGCTAGTGGAATGAACTGAATCGCGTTTAAAGAAACTAAATTCCATTTAATTCCACTATATTAAAAAAATTTTCTATTATTTTGTCACCAATGTCAAAAAATAGTAACAGACAAAGATACTAGTATTTCGGTATGCTTTTTGAAACCTTTATCAATGTATCAGTTTTAAGTTTGTTGATACACTGATAAAGGTTGCAAAAAGCATATCAAAATACTAGTATCTGTGTCCATTACTATTTCTTGACATTAGCAACGAAATAGTGGAATAGTTTTGAATATAGTAGAATTAAATGAAATTTATTTTCTTTATAAGGGAACCATGAATTGAGTAGAATCAATCAGGCTCTAGATTGAAACAAAAAGTGTTTTGAGTTTTATTCACGATATCACAAACATTCAGTTATGTCTCACTCAGTACTGGCATTATCATTCTCAAAAACTAAAAACCTTTTTTAATCCACTTTTCTCATATTACTTATATTTAAAAAAAACATCACTAAAAGATTCTGTCAACTTTCTTTTTTTCAATCACGCTATGCAAAATTGATCAAAGCACGCGGTGTTCTAGGCGTCGTCGTTTTCTTCTTCCGTACCAATGTTTTGATACTCATTGCCCTATAATTTCGGAACCGAAAATCGGATTTGGATGAAATAACACACTTGAAAGATACTAAGACATTGAGAGCTTCAATTTAAATCATGATTTGTGAAAACCGGTTTAACCGTTGCTGAGAAATCAAAGTGAGTTCCGTTTTTGGAACTTTTCTTCACTATTACCGGTGCGTTCGGAAGCGGAAACTGGGCACTAGTAGTCCCAGAGTAGATTTATATATCCACCAACTAAGAAAGTCTGCCAACTAGATGAATTTACCAGTAATTTTTATAAAAATGTGCACCTCGTTTCGTCATCGCTTGTGAAAAAATACTAATGAAAATGAAAATTTTTACTAATCACATTGTAATACCGGAACCGGAAATCGGATCTGGATCAAGTTTTCGAGGACTTTTTAAAGAATTTCAAAACCTTCCAATCTGCATCTTAGTTTGTAAACATCGGTTGAAAAATTTCCGAGAAAATTGAGTGCGCATTTTCTCATAGATTTGCACATATTGCCTTGTAATTCCGGAACGGGAAGTCGGATAGACAATAAGACTTTTCGTTTGAATCTAAGTTTGTTAAAATCGGTTCAGTCATCTCTGATAGAAGTAATTGACAATGACTGTAATTTCGGAACCGGAGGTCGGATCGGGATAAAATTAAATAGCGATCTATGGGACCGTAAGACCTTTCGTTTAAGTTTGTGAAAATCGATTCACCCATCTCTGAGCAATCGAGTGACATTATTTGTCGCATACACACATACATACATACATACATACATACATACACACAGACATTTGCTCAGTTCATCGAGCTGAGTCGAATGGTGTATGACTCGGTTCAGAAGTCGGGTTTCACAGTGATTGTATAGCCTTTCTATATGAGAAAGGCAAAAATCATCGCTTTATCACTGATAATGATAGTCGGTGATTATCGTTTACACTTCACATGATCGATTGTGATAACGAAAGTCGTTCGATTTTCTGAGCATTATCACTTCTGATCAATGTCGCGCTATTATCACCTAGCCAAATATCGCCGCAGAGTATAATCTCATTCCTATCAGATGCAGAAAGCAGATGATGATATTCAGATTCCGGTAGTGCAACACGCGATAGCAATATGCATTGCGAATACAGCGAGAAAAGTACATTTAGAATATTGAGTATACAGACAACAGACTTTATTTTAATTAGAGAATTGATTTTTTCTTACGCTCTAATTCGATTAAACCCAATTAAACGCTATTTAGCATGAATTCGATTTATAGAAGTAACAGTTGGGGACGGGTTTAGCGTGATGGGTAAGTCGATGCCCTTTCACGCAGCCCACTTGGGTTCGATTCCCATCCCCGCACATAGGGTCAGACAATTTTTCTGGCCCGAAGAGGCGAATGACCTTAAGGTTAAAACCTCTATAATCGAAACAAAAAAAAAAGTAACAGGAGTGCTGGGTTTTGCGTACTGTTTGAACGTACTGCTGAGAAGCTGTGTTGGCTAGGATAGCATTTGGTAGAGCGCACTTCCACCGTCTGGTTTGAACGCTTGTTTGTGTTCACTTCAGCCAAGTTCTGCGCTCCTGTTACTTCTCTATATGAAATTCGAGTCAATAGTGTTAATATGTTTAAAACTGCAGAATAGAATATGCGTTGTAATGTCATTGTAATTGTTTTTAATGACAGCATGGAACAATAAAATTAGTTTGAAATTGATTTCATGCATCACATAAATACATTGAATATCAGTGAAAATCGATGCGTGGCTGATAATCGTGAGATTGATTTTGAATCTTTATCATTTGATTATCCCGTATGAGTTTCTGGTACATCACTATAGTGATATTGAACGGGATGAGATTTTGTCCGATCATAATTTATTTTATTTTTATATATTTTTCAATTTATATATTCAACAGATTAACTGTTGATTCTAAGAATACATATTAAATATTGTTTCTAGGAACGCTTGCAATCCATTTACAGTACCGTTGATTCCGTAGTTAGTACGACGTAGAGGCAATCGGGCATGATTTTTTTCAGCGGTGATATTTGATAATTTGATATTGTCGCAGCACTGGTCTGAAGATATGAATTGAATTTATTCATAGGGTGAGATAACCTTACGTTACAAATTCTTTAGATTAAGTGGATAGTCTTTAGTGTTCGATTTCGCGATCTATTGATTCTTATTCGAATGATACGATGATTTACGATCTCGCTGGGCACAATCTAAATATTTTTCTAAAATTCAAACATAAGTTATTTTAATGAAAATGTCATGTGCAATGTTGAAATTTCCATTATAATGGCCGTGTTGTGCAGGCTTGGGAATCGAATCCAATTAGGTTACGTGAAAGGCCGTCACACTTGAATCACTTGGTATTTAAAACCATTCACACTTGAATCACTTGTTATGTAACTAAGACAACTAGCTTTCCTGTAAATTCCATTCTGACAATCATGAATCAATATAGGAAGTAAAACACTTAACTAAAACACGACGAATGATTTTATCGGTTATTTCAAGTGGGCAAATTCAAGATTTCAGAACTAAGAGGATTTCTTTATTTGATATCAACTTCAAGTTGACTTATCCTTGGTTGAAACGTTTTCGTTGAAATGACCCGCTCAGATGGATAGCAAATACAGAAAAAATGAAAACAGTTTCTCAAAAAAGAGTAAGACCCTAGTCATATTCGGAAAAAGGTGGAACAAACCTGAAAAAGAATAACTCCTTATTTATTTCCTCTGGAAAGAATTGTGGTAAAAAAAGCTTATAAAAATTGGTGCGATAATGCTTATCTTTTGTCACAGCCTTATAATAAATAACGATTTAGATAAATCGAATAATTTCCCAATTGACTCGGCCTATTCCAAAAGTGCGCTTACGTCACTTATTGGGTAAAATTTCCTGAACTGAAACTATAAACTTTAAAATACCTAGGGTCTTGATCGTTGATCCCCATGCCACTCTCAATCAAACCCAAATACATATGCTGAAATCGGGTGCGCATTCATAAAAAAAAATTAGTGGATAGGGAGGAATGCACATTGTCGGATGCGTCACTTATACAATTATTTCTCCGAAACGGGTAATGGCCTTCATGGTGGATTATGAAAATTGGGCGGTAGGGAATGCGGTTTGTCAATTATTACAAGTATATCTCAGGACAGGCGCGTACCTAGAAAAAAATTTTGAGGTGGTTTTCACAATATAGAGAAGACCGGGGCTAAATCGGGCACTTTTTAGAAATTGAAAAAAATATCCATTAAAACTAGGTTTATACCCAAGTTATCTCTACCGCGTCATTTCTAAGAGCATTTACAAAGTCGATCCATGAATCGAATTAGTTTCGTATTTAAGCTGTCCGGTTTAAACACGTGTAGCCCCTGTCTCTCTTCGTCATTTCTTGAGTTTCGGTGGGGAGGAAGAGGTTTGAACCCCTAAACCCCTCCCCCACTTTATACGCGCCTGCCTCAAGAACTGGAAAAGTTTACCATAAGCCATCCAAATCTTATCATTGGTCTTATAGAAGTTTTAAAATGAACCTAGGATTATAGAAATCGGTTCGACCTTCTCCGAGAAAATGGAGCGGACAGAAAAAGCTATTCCGATCTCGTTGAGCTGAGCTAAAAGATCCGATTAAATATTGTGTTGTCGTGAATACGACTTACTTTACTATGGGTGTTCAAAATTTACCCTCTAAGAGAGTGATAAGTTTTTGATCGTGAATATCTATTGTTGTATCTGACGAATCAACATAATTTTTGCTACATGCCATCGGAAATTTGATCACAACTTTATGATAAAATTTTCAGTTGTGTGACATAATCTCAAATAATTCAAAATTAAACTTTTCTGAAATGTTTGGTATAAACGAGTACCAAAGAGGATAATTCATAAGGCGCGTTTGCCTTTCTCGTATTTTTAAAGCTCATATTTCAGTGATATGTGAAAGGATTTATATAATCTAATTACCAATAGAATCGAAATTTTTCAACTTAAACGTGTATAGCAAAAACATTGAAGTATTTCAATAGTACACTATTGAAAAACCTGTCTTATTTGACCCATGTCAACACCAGCCAATCAGAACGCGTTCTGAGGAAGAAAACAAAATATCTACTGCTGTACAACAAATCGTTCGGGTAAAATGTTCCGAACAGTGTTCAATATCGTAGTGAGTTCCACAATTTGGTCCTTCTGAAAGGCAGGAATGAATCCCGTACCGCACCCTGATAGTTTCTTTCAATGAAATGCAAATCCGAAATGAAATAATCGACATTAAAATTCTGTATGCGGCTATTTTTATAGCCGTTAGGACCGCCCATTAGTGAAAAAGCTACAAACGAAATCACATAAAAAGAAACCTCTTAACAAAAATTGAATCGGTTTGGATTCTATCGCCACTGCGAGCAGATGTGTTTTGTGTCGTTTGCACAGCTAGTTTCGCTTCCGACAAGAGCGATTATGTCTCAGCTGCCAGTCATTAGCTTTGGTAAAAAAACAACGGTGGAAAGCATTACACAAAATCAGCCGTTCTAATGGCTCTAAAAATTTTCTAAAGAACTATTAGAATTTGTTGTTCGCAAATCGAAGGTAAATATTCTCAGTTTAGTGCAAATCAAGAACAGTTTGATTAGATTTGTGCACTTTTCGCTGAATGAAATTCACAGTAATCGAGATCAAGTGAAGCCTTCTTTGTTTTTGCGAAAAATGTAAAAAAGGGGAATGCTTGCATAATTCATACAATTGATGTTCGGAAGTGTTAAGGAACATGTCAGTTGTTTTCGTATTCACGACATCCAGTTATGTCTCCGACATTACCCACCCGCCTTCTTTTTCTAGAAATTCTACACCTTCTCTGGAGAGAAAGTTGTAATCACAGAGCTTATACGGAAGAAAAAAACACCACCGCTTAGCACAAAACGTACTTTGTTAAATTTTGTATAACTTGCAGGGTTGCCACATTTAAATCTATATTAACTTGACATAACTGTTTACGAATTGAAAAGGTTAGTTTATACCCAAAGAAAGTTTTTGATTTCATTCAAATTGAAAGAAAAAATCTAGTGAGAATCTTCTAGTGAAAGTATAAGTAATATGAGAAAGGCATCATTACACCACTAGGTGGATTAAAAACGGGTTTTTGTTCACTTTTCAGTGATGAAGAAAGTCGAGAGACCGTGTTTTAATTCGCTATGAAGGGGACGGCAAACCATACAGTGCAAAATCTAGGCTTAATTAATTTATGATACATTTTAGGAGCTCATTTCTTATCAGAAGGTACTTTTGGTGTCATTGACAGCTCTATTAGATAACTGTAACACACGACTCATGATATCTAAGAAACCACCTATGATAGATTTGGAAGTCAATCGCATCACTCGGACCTGTCAATTCGTTACAATTAACCTGTTTTCAAAGGAGTTCATTATTCCAGACTCATCTCTTGGCTTTTCGCGAAACGTAACGCACATGGTTCTCTTATTAGAAAACCCCACCTGAAAAACCCCAAGTAGGTGAATCAATCTCGCGCTCGTCTTTTTCTGACCCGCGTTGGCTTACATGACACATTATGAATCGGCTGCGCATCGGTTGAGGTTTTCCCATTATGGAGTGAAGGCCCGTGCTCGTCAACTGAAGCTGCTCGTGGCCCCGATGGCATCACGCTGCTATTTTATCACGAATAGATACAAACCATCGAACACCGTTCCAATAGTGGTGAGTTCCCACAACGAGCCGCTGGCCATGCTAGCAAAAGGCAACCTTTAGAGACTGTTTAGCAATAGACTGGCGAAAGAACATTGAGCAAAACTTTCAACCTAAATGCAAAGATTTTTTTTTATCAATAAATCTTGTGATATACGTATGATATGAAAAACTATTCATATCAAATCATTCAATTTGAAATGCATTAATAGGGTACAGCTAAATTTTTTACAAGGGACAAGAAATGTGTTGATACCAAAGTTTCACTTCGCCGATCTATCACAACCAACGAATCTTTAATGTCGACTCTAACTTTAGCTGTTTAATAATGATAAACTGCAGGAACTCCTTTTCATCACTACTACGACCAACCCATGTGTGGCTGAGGAAGTGATATGAGTTAGTTCGCTTCGCTGTTCGTTCATACACTCAACCGAAGCGTGATAATTATCTTCGAACCTTGGGCCAATGGACTCGGACCGCTGTCGATGCCGCTGACGGAACTCAAACTGTACCTTGTATAACATGCGAAATTAGTTGAAGCTAATTGCATCCGATAGCGCAGAAACTTCAAGCTGTCATTTACCATCTTGGAATTCTTACTGGGAAAACTGGAACTAGCCGTTTATTAGAGAAAAATTGTGTAACGGTGTTGATGATCATTAAGAAATACTCGGTTTTGAGTAAATCACCTTTTCAGGGAAACCTGCAACGGGTAAAATGAAAACCACGATTCTGAGAATTATCAGTTACTTCCATTCACTGTGCGATCGGATATACCCGGCATTATAAATTCAATTCAATTTGCATATCGGCAATGACGCATCAGATCTGTACCCTTCCAGCAGTCAGCGACTTGTAGCCGTACATCAGAAGCTGTCAATTATAGCTAATCCGATAAACGACCAAGTTTTTTTTAATTCTCTATCGATTATAGGTCTTTAACCATCACTTGTCAGTCACGGATCAGATCGAATTTTTTATCTTAAGGATTGGGAATCGAACTCAGGTCGACGGCGTGATGAGTGATCGTCTTACTCACCAAGCTATGCCCGCAAACTGTTACGTTAATTTTTTTGTACAATGTTTGAGAACTTTGCAGCTTTACCTTATGATTCATCGTAGTGTCAAATAGTACAACAGTTAGAATATGTGTGAAAATGTTCAAGGTAGATCACGAATTCACAATATGGCTATAGAATTTTAGGCAGTATGATTCAGAATGAGCAATCTGGGACAATTGTAAAGGAATAAGTGTCACACTTAGCTGCGCTTGCAAATTATAAGAACGAGGTCCATGTCTAGTCAACGACATAAGCGAAACAGTTGTTTCAAAATTGTGTTCTTTCTTTCATTTGCCCTCTCAGTCATTTTCGGTTTTCAGTGAAAATCCCGTAATATGCAGTGTCTATATTCAACCGAAGCTTTGAGAATCGATAATGGCAGAAAACTATTCACAATGGCTTTTACCTGTTGTTGTTCGATTTACAACCCGCTTTTAAGATTTATTTTTGAAAATTTCCATGAAATTTGGCCTAGACCCTTCTCAAAAGTTGGGCTGAATTTAAAATTGTGAACTAATAATATTAATTGTCCTTTTCTGTTATGAAGAATGCTTAAGCAATATTCGAGTTAGATTAAAAAAAATGAAATTGCTCTGAAACAATAGCATATTTAATGATATTTCACACAAATAGCAGATGGTTATTTCCATCAGATTTTAAATAAGGCAAAACTCAAACATAGACGAAATAAATCATATGAAATAGTCGACGTGGGGAAATACAGTGTCGTAAATTTTTTCCCCCCAATGTCGATGAGAGTCTATTTTTGTTGCTAAGTCCAACTGTGCCTCCAATCTTGCGATTGTGATAACCAATCTAGATTTTTAACTGGAGCACACATTCTTTATTGCGATTAAAGTTCAAACAGTTAGACTTTCCTCAAAACATTGAAATTGGTATAATAAATCATTTTTCTTGTTTGTTGAATGTAAAGTAAAAAAAAAAACAAAACAATTCGATAACTCGACTAATGAGAAGACGAGTGTCATTCATTTCAGTTCGTTGAGATCACAAAATGTCTGTGTGTGTATGTATGTATGTATGTATGTCTATGTGTATGTGAAAAATATTATCACTCAATTTTCTCAGAGATGATTAAACCGATTTTCACAAGCTCAAATTCAAATTAATAGTCTTATGGTCCCATACACCGCTATTAAATTTTATCCCAATCCGACTTTCGGTTCCGGAATTACAGAGTGATATGCACCAAAAAAACGAAAGCAATGTCTCTCACTTTTCTCAGAGTTGGCGGGACCGATATTCACAAACTTAGATTCAAACGAAAGGACTTATGGTCTCATAGCTCGGTATTGAATTTCATCTTTATTCGATCTCCGGTTCCGAAATTACAGGGCAGTATGTGCAAATCTATGAGAAAATGCGCACTCTATTTCCTCGGAAATTTCTGAAACGATTTTTACAAACGAAGATGCAAGTGAAAGGTCTTGTAATTCTTTAGAATGTTCTCGAATTTGATCCAGATCTGACTTCCGGCTCCGGTATTACAGTGCGATAAGTGAAAAATTTTCATTTTCACGAGTATTTTTTCACAAGTGATGGCAAAACGTGGTAAAAATTGTTATAAAACTGACTGGAAAATTCATCTAACTGGCAAACTTTGTTAGTTAGTGGATATATAAATCTACTTTGGGACTACTAGTGCCGGGCTTCCACTTCCGAACGCACCGGTAATAGTGAAGAAAAGCTCGAAAAACGGAACACACTTCGATTTCTCAGCAATGGTTGAACCGATTTTCACAAATCATGATTAAAATTAAAGATCTCAATGTCTTAAAAGATACTGTGTATTTTCATCAAGACTTCCGGTTCGGAAATTATTGGGCTAAGAGTATTAAAACTTTCATACTGTCATACAAAATTATACAATATCGGTACGCATCGGTATGTGCTGGTACGGAAGATGAAAATGCCACCGTCTATCACACAGCGTGCTTTGTTCAATTTTGTATAGCGTGCAGGGTTGCCAAATTTAAATCTATATTAACTTGACATAACTGTTTACAAGGTTATGGTTATGGTAATTTAGATCCAAAGAAAATTTTTGATTTTATTCAAGTTTGAAAAAATAGATCTCGAAAGAAACTTTTAGTGAAGTTTTTGAAAATATAAGTAATTTTTCTCTTACATAGGTTCTAAAACAACTAACGAAGCAATCACAATTCTTTTGGTACAGTTTAAAGCTGAAAACTAAGAGAAAATTGCGTTCGAAAGTTAATGAAGCTAAGCACACTCAGTATAACGGAACGTATTCTAGCGCGTGTAACTTTTCAGCCGCATCAAATTTCGAAAAATCTCTTCGCCCGCGACTTCTATACATACACAGCAAAAAAATATGTAATTTACAAGTGATGCAAATCCACATATGACACAATTAATAAGAACGTAATCCAGGAAACGACTAGATTTTACAAGAATGATATAAATATATACTTTAAACATACTCCGTCTTTCAAGCAAACGTGTAAATAGCACCTAAAAATAAATCCGAATGCATTAAGTATAAGTTAGATTAGATTTGTTGATGATGTTGATCTCAGAAGACGTAAATTTACACGAATTTTTTAGGTGCGTATTTTAGACGAGATTTATGAGAAAAAAAATAAAACAATTTTTTCCCAGACGCTGTAGTTGACCTCCTAAAGATATCTTTACGTTGTCTGCTATCTCTTGTAACTTCACTTTTTTGAAATTTTCCATAACGATGAAATGAACTTTCGAGACGATTTTCGAAACCAAATCCACATTGGGACGATCAGAGAGTGGTGCATCATCGGTGTTTGCGCGTTCACGTTTAAATTTAGTATATAAGTTTCACCCAAAATTGTATTTGAAAATACCCAAATCGTTTTTCTTCATAAATTCTAAATTTCTAAAAGAAATTTACTGAAAGAACAATAACCAACATACACACCAAAAGATTTTGAATTTGCCAGGTGATTTAATTCCTCATACGATGTAATTCATAAAGATCTAATCTGTCAAATGACGGAAAATTTCATTTGTAATGACTTAATGTTAGATTTTAGCTTGAATTTTACTGCTTTCGACTGTAACTTGCGTTTTGCTAGCAGGTGTGACTGTACGAATTTAAATGTACCTTTTACCGGCCAAGCAGATGTGTGCTTCTGTGGCTCAGTTGATTAACAGACGAACTTTGTGATACAATTATTCTCGGTTCAAATCGCGGCGGTCGCTATCCGTACTCATCTTTTTTTATTTTAATGAATTTCATGTTCATTGGAATTTTAACACAATATGCAATGATCTTCCACGTAAATTTGCGTGATGTGCGAATCTCCATTTATGTGCATATGATAAGATGTAAAATCACAGGGTTTTTCCGAAATGTGCACATACTTAGAAAAAATTACAGATGCACATACGAGGGGCGTTGCGATTCATTTACATTCATAATTCAAAGCATGTAAAGATAAGTCATATCATTAACTTCACTGTTAATTCAGCTGAAGTTTACATCGATACAGACGCAACATTTATTTTTACATGTTAGTAGATGTAATATTATAGAATCGCTGAAGAAATTGCGACATGCTTGAATTTACATCAAACGTAAATTCAATTTTTACTAAAAGTGCAGTTAAAAACATTCACACCTTTTTTCATGTGGGTGCATGATATGAGCAGGAAATTAATTATGAAATTAAGTATTGTAATTTTTAGCATATTTTAACAAAAATTAACGTTTATTAAAAAACTTAGTCTTTGCTTGATGTGATCATGATTTTCAATCAAAATTATTTCCAACCAGGCTGTACATTTCAGATTTTTTTTTAGTTTCCATGTGTTTTAGTATATTCTTATCTTTGCGTTACTCAGTTTTTTTTTGCATTTTCTGTATCTTTCGTCAAAACGCAATCTATGTTTTATTTTTGTTAAAAAGAAATCATACGAATACTTAAAATATTGATGATTGCTCCCTTTCGTGTTTTCACACATTTTGAAGTTAGTCATGAAACAAAGCCAAAACAATCTCAGATGAATCCCATACCAATAGAACCGTTAAACATATTTTTTCGAGTCAACGCTATATCCAGTCCGAAATATTACACCCCTAAACAATGCCAGACTGCTAACCGCCTTGTTCAGAACCCCTCTAATTTCTACTCCTACGGAATAGAGAAAACCGATCCGCGGAAGCCTGTATTCCTGTACGGATTTTTTTTTTCTAGACAAAACAAAAACTACTTCGCGTGCAGCAACTGCTATTCGATCTGAGCTTCGTGGACATGCGCGTCTGTGATTACGACGCGCCAGTTTAAAAATACACAACCTGACCCATAGGGAAACTTTGGTGAACGTGTTGTAACGGAACTCCGCATCCGTCCCAGCTTATCTCTTGTTTAGGAAGCCTACTCAAATAAAAACCCACGAAGTTCTAAACAGTTTGGGAATCTCCTTGGCCCGTTTACACGCGTCGAGACATACGATCCGCTGTGGCTACTGTCGTCGCCACCGCACTCGTAGAGGAAGGTTTCCAATTTCTTTGGCCGCGAAGACCGTATAACCGGCGAGGATTTCCCACTGCCGTACATCGTCAAGTGCTGGTCAAGTTTCAGCCTACCTTATGTCTGGCGTGAAGCACGAATTTCACTCCGTTGGCGTCTATGCCACCGTTTTGGGGTCATACGGTTTCTTCGATCAAGTTGTTCAGGAGTGATACTTCATTGATTCGAACGGTTGAAGGCATTGAACGCCGAGGCTCTACCATTGTCAATTACAGGGCGATCGAATTTCTGTCATTCGATGGTTCTAACAATGGCGCTCTACCATTTGAATGGATACTGTTTTCGTTATGCAATTGGCGGTTCCGACCGGTGCCGCGACAGTTGATATTTGAAAAATATAAAGAATTGTCTAGACACTGACGAAGCTTGACATCGGAGCTAACAATTATGGAGGCCATTTCCCCGGGCAGTTCAACATTATTGAAGCAAAGCTTCCAGCAATTTCCAAGATATGTCTTCTACCAGGTCAAGTGAAATAAAGTAACGTAAGTAAACACTACGGAGTCAATGGAACGGTTATGTTATTATCAACCAGCCACAAGGAAATGAGATCCATTTGAACTGGTTCGATTCGGATTGTACCGACCTCCGACGGTGAAAATCATTCTCGTCCCTTCGAACACAACCGAACAGGAGGCCGTTGATGGCATTGCACAGAACTGGTTCTCGCCAAGGTTAATGGCTTCGACAAGCTGCTGTAGTTTTCTGCGGTTGCTTCGGAAACTGAGATGAGCTAACGGAATATTTCGTAAAACAGCGCTTCCTGATATGGAATCATTGTCGCGCAGTTTGCTTTATCCTTGCCAAGCAAGTATTTGTTAGGCAGATATAAGATATGGATTCCAAAGAAAACAGTAGCTTCAAAGTCATACTTAATTTAAATAAACTCGAGTCTAAAGAGCCAAGCTTCGCATTTACATAACGAAGTTGTTCAGAATGAAATCGATGCTAGACTAGTTGACGTTTGGAGAATCCAAGAATGTAACAGTGGTTGTGAATATGCACAGCATACTGTAAAATTTGATTTTTGCTTTTATATTTGTCAAAAAATAAATCCCATTTACACTAAAATATATCGTGATGACGAAATAACCTGTTTGTTTATCATTCACGCGATTTCATTATTTGGCATTGCTTGACGTTAACTGATTCCAAAACTCGACTGCTATTCTTTTTTCCTTGCTGAGAGATTTCACTTGTCTGCCGTACAGTCGGTTGCATTACGATAAATAGGGCTCCGGTGCTAGTATTTATTTTATCACCCAAGATTTCACAGCCATTCTATGACTGTCTACAATCGACGAATTACTCTGCTTTCGGTGCCACTTATCCTCACTTCTACCCTAGGTCACAAACCATTTGCAAAATCGTTTTAGTTCAATATGAGTACGATTACCCTATTCCATGTTTTCCCATTCAGTGCCAGTCAGTTAATTTTCAGTACGCTTGTGTGTTCAATTGTTTGTTCAACAAAGTACGATGCGAAATTGTTTACATGTGCCTTAACGAAAAATAAAACACAAACTTCGGAAGGCCGATCAGTGCCCATAGGACCGCACCGGCGATCGAAGTTCCAACGAACTCCACTGCAACCGGAACCGAAACAATGTTTTCTAGTGGCATCGGTCGCTACTCCACAACCAACAAACTCAACAGTTTGTAATCAACCCAATAAATATCAGCGGAACGTGTCCCTTAAATTGGCGGGCACGTGTTATTCCTGTATGATGATATGTAAAGGCTTTGGTATAGAAAAAGGAAAACAAATGATGCAATCCGATTTAAAATATACTAAGGCGAGTGCGAAATTGATTGAAAGAGAAGTTTGCATTTGGTACTTCCTAAGTTCCAATTATCAGTCGGAAACGGTTGTTGCATCGTTTCCAGACTCGTGTCAAAATTCTGCTAGATTTCTACCTGGTTATTTCTGTCAAAAATTTGTGTTCGGCATTCTGCCAGAATTTTGGCAATAGCAGAGATGCCAGGTGAAAATTTCAAATATCTGCAGGCAGGGTTTAAAAAGTCTGTAAATGTGAAAAAAAATCTGCAGTTAGCAAGCATGCCTTGCTGGCAGCAATTTCTCTATTAAGTATGACACGCAAAACTGATTTGGCAAGCAAAAAAAAGGTCGCGGCAATTTCAAAAGTCTGTAAATTTGGACGAAAGTCTGCACAACAAAAAATGTCTGCGGCACTATGTCCGAAATCTGCAGATTTACAGACAAATAGATTGTGGTTGTAGGATGGTAGATTCAATAAGTCATTGCCGCGCTCACAAGAATATTCAACGACGAAATTTCATAGTTTTTTTAAATTTATTTTAATATGTATTCCATATACAATTCCATATATTTATCTAGTTTGAAAATGTTTACTTCATAATTTGACATGGAATTTCAACGCCCAAAATGCAACGTCAAGTCGGGTCATACAACTCTCAGTTTGACAGTAAAGTTTCATGCTGTCATTACTTCCTTGAATATCAGTTCAAATTGGTTTCAAATTATAATATAAATGGATTTCACAACAGATTTTCATGTTGTGATTTGTCCGTTGATTGATAGACTTTTATCTCGTCACTGGAATCAAATACTAAAAGATTGCTCAGACAGAAAAAATATAATTTTTCCTTTTTTTCTTTTTACGATATTCACCTAACCAGAGACCGTTTTTGTAGAAACAGAAAATGAAAATTATAGAATGATAGTACTCAAGGCAGAGCAAGGATGTGAATATATAGAACGGAAAGGTGAGACGTGACAGAGGGTCGTTTACTGGTTTGGATAGTAAATGGTAAAAGACCTTTATCACTACTTTCCGACATACCAGAGACTCGAGCGATTCGCATTGTTCAGATGCCTAAGCCCAACTCCTCTGGTAGAAGGTAAAAGTTCAGTTACTAAAAAGATTTCTGCTTGCTGCAATGACCCTGTGTCACGTCTCACCTTTCCGTTCTATATATTCACATCCTTGTTCTCGCTTGAGTGCTATCATTCTATAATTTTCAATTTCTGTATCTACAAAAATGGTCTCTGGTTAGGTGAGTATCGCAAAAAGAAAAAAGAAATACTGTCGTTAATAAAGAAAAAGTAAAAAAATAATGTTTTCTTTCTTACTTTTTGTGAGAACTGTATAAATCAGTATTAAATTGAGGAAATCTGTATAAAATCTGTACTCTGTATTAAATCTGTATGAGCATTGAAAAATCTGTATAATACAGATAATTCTGTATAAATGGCATCTCTGGCTGCCAGCCATTTTTTGCGCACTGGCAGCCATTGCACTGTCATCTGACAGCCACGTCTATGCGGGCTAAATCGACGTAAACATTTCAAAAGTGTCAGGAAGCAATTGACATATTCTCCTTCTTATACACCTAGGAAAAATAGTGTAAATTTACGTCTTCAGAGACCGTCAGATATGAGCGCCAAAAATGACTCAATTCTACAGCAAATTTAATTTATATTTAATGCATTCGGGCATATTTTTAAGTGCTAAAACATGTGAATTTTCACGTTTGTTTAAAAGGTGAGGTATGTTTGACGTATATTTATATTATTCTTGTAAAATTCAGTCGTTTCACGGATTACGTTCTTCTTAATTGTGTCATAAGTGGATTTGCGTCATCTGTAAATTTCATAAATTTTTGCTGTGTACTTTCTCTTTCGACTATATCTACGTTATTATTTAAATGGTCGTTACATATCTGGTACTGTTAGAAAAATGGAAATATTGTCTTTCATTCTACACGAATAATTTGTAAGTAAAACGAAAATTGAGGAGTTATTTTTTTTTTTTTTTATTAAGGCACACTGCTTAAGCTCTAAGATGCCAAGGGTATTTACTAATCTTAATTATCGTTTAACTTAAAACTAGAGTAGTATCATTATGTAATATAGTATCTGGCGATCGGTAGTGGCCGGTGCATTGAATTTAGGATGAGATGATTCCAGATGGCGATGGTAATTTTCTATGTTGGCCGCATTCTTCGGTCCGTGAGGGTCCGCGGGAAACACCCCCAGGCTACGAAGGCCGAGGAGTTATTGATAGACGAGAAAGTAAAGAAAGGGAAACTTTCATTGGTTTATGTGACCTAATAAAAAAGTTCACGTCGAAATAGCATTTAGGTTGTTGATGAATATATTCTAACTGCAAATCTCCATGCACAATTTCGGGAAATAATGATCGTCAAGGTTAAAAATAATGTTTGATGCATATTTGCCTAATCCATTCCAGAAATATACATAAGGAGTTGCCATCCTTCGCTCGATTAAGAATATTCCCATTTTAGGAAACTGCTCGTGATATTTGATTCAAGTATGATCATATTGGAAGATATTTAGAAATATCGTCAAACTGTAAGAAATTGCTTCAAACAGTAATTTTCGAAACCTACCTAATATTCCGATCCGAAAATTTTTATATTATAAGATGTTTAAATAATATTGACAATCTGACAATCACTATCTGCAAATTAGAAATTGTATAAAAAAAACACTTGATACATTCTTATCTGAAATACCAACTTCAACAAACTGAAAGCCACTTTTCAGAATTTTAGGAAAACATAGTATTCATAAAAACCTTTTTAACTCAGAAATTAACAACAACAAAAAATTATAAAATAATGACCGATTTGAATGAAGCTTTGCGCACGTCTTCCATGTATCAAACTACTTGTTTTGTACAAATTATAATCAGGATTGATTTTAAACAAAAGAAAACCTGTTTTAATCCACCTAATGTGGTGATTTTGTCTTTCTAATTATAGATCATGATCAAGAGAGATCGGAGTACGCTTCATATATGAGTTCTTGACTGGTTCCGTAAACGAAGTCCGGAAACCATCCGAGTCTGAGTTTTACGACCATCAAGTTCAAATAGTTTTTAAATCTGTTTTTCTGGCAACTACATGATATTTTTAACTTTCGTTACTCTGTACTTTCCGAATCGGTAGTCGGACCCGAATAAAATTCCCCAATTTAATTTCTTTCTTTCGTTACTGTCATACTTACCGTAAAGTGGCTATGATTTGCCTCAACCGTGTTCAACCAAAATCGCATACCGGTTACAAACACTCGTACCGGCACCGCAGTTCTAGTTTTTTCAACACTGTTGAACAGATGTGCACATCTGTTACGCATGCTTTGTGCATTGTTTGTTAAGGGGGGGGGGCGGTCTAAACGATGAAAAAAATCATTATTTTTGCGATTTTTTTTTCAGAATTATCATTCAACAAAATAAATTCAAATGTTTCGCATGATAAAAAGCATCATTCGCACAACATTTTGTAATTTTTTGAAATATTGAGAAATAAATCGGTGAAGAGGTATTTTTGATGACACTTATTAAAAATCATGATTTGCAGTGTCCACTGTATCTCACCGCAGACTAATCAAAAGTTATCAAATCAGCATAGACAGAGTAGAAGTTTTGCTAGAACCTTGAACCTTGACTTTTTTTTAATTTTTGGTGGTTGTTCAAAGCGGAAAATAACTATTTTTCATTAAAAAAATTCACCATTTTTTTTTTTTGCTGTAAAACCTCCAAACAACAAAAAGGAAAACATTGGGGTCCGGTTTTTATAAGCAGAAAGTGTGTGTAAAATTTGAAAAGAATTATTTCAGTAGTTTTTAAATGACGATGGACACGGACTTTCAAAACCTGCTTTCGAGAAAAACGTGTTAAAAGTTTTTACTTTTTTTGTCTATAAAATTAATGGACACAATTTATTACTCAAGCCCGTAGGGTCTAACATTTTCAAAAAATCATATTTTTTCTTTTATAATTTGTTATAATGAAACAATTTAAGAATGTTTTGTCAAGTTGTTAAGTCAATCGAAGCAGAAATCTTGGGCCTGTGCGTCGAGCTCTTACTTCTTCGCAGTATGATATAAGGAATGATAAAGGTCCATAACTTGCTGAGTTTTGTTCCGATAGGCTTGAAAAATTCACATAATATTCTTGAAATAATTTACTATGAGAAAATACAAAGAAAATATTAAATGATTTTTCAAAAGTGTTAGTCCCTACCCGCCCCTTAACCAATACTATATTGAGCTATTTTGCTACTCGGGGACAAGGCCTTTCAACAGTTTGTCTTTACTTTTTACGTTTTGTCGAATCATCGAGAAATTCCGCAAAGTATTTCTCGTCACAGAAAACAAAAATCTCCGTAGACTGTTCGCGTATTGTTATTTATTATTTCTCTTTTGAAAGCCAAGAATACATGTTTCAGTTCAATTACCGTGCGGTATAGTTATACAACCATTCAAGATTTATTTGTATCAATAAATCTGTATATGTATCTGCTATAATATTTCATGAATGGGGCTTCAAACTTAACTTAGAGTCATAAATTTCTATTTTACCCTTACATAACATCTACACAATTGGCATCACTGTGACACTCATGAAAAAATCGAACCCTACTCGGAGGAATTCGAAATTTATACCATGGCCATTGGGTTGGGTTGGCCATTTGTTATCAAATCAAGTTTTCTCGAGAAATGTCAGTTTGATACTCGTAATTTGGTGTCGTAGCACTGCTACCGATGAAATTCAGTTTTGTACACATTTCTGCTGAAAGTGTACATTGCGGTACGAAAAATACATCCTAATAATTTCCATTTCATCATCGAACGACAGTTTCAATCGATTCGTGTGTAGCTCGCAGAGAGGGCCATCATCATCCATTGGCCAATTGAACGTCAAATCGATTACTGCTAACAGAGTTCAATTGTTTGAATGACAAACATTTGCCTCACTTTCCAGTTGTCGGTTGACGCCGGTCCGCTGCTGATTGGCCCTGGTTTACGATGCATTGGATAGAAAATTATGGCTGATCTGATCAATAACGAATCGGTAAAAGTACGGCCACGCGATCTCGTTTATTAACGCGAATCGTCTCTTGATTGTGTTCTGCTTGGGGTTCAGTAAACTAATATTTTCCAAAGACTCAATTTCAATTTGATTTTCTAATAGTGATTCCGGTAGTAGGCGGATTATTTACCGGTTTTTGGATGAACAACTTTTCATATCTCCCAGAAAAACAGAACCTAGTCCAAAATTAACTAAAACTATTTTAAGCATTTTTTTTCGTAAAAATGTATGACCCGTTTGTGTTTATATTTCTGGAATATTAAGACCAAGTTTCGGAATTTCAAGATTAACGACCTTCAACATTGAATTTTAATACACAGCCATAGCTAGCTCCCCTGAAACGCTTGCTTGGATCGGCTGGCAATAATTTATATCTTATCGCAAGTTAAATAGTCCAGTTCCTGCAATATAAAATGTATGCAACAATAAATCATAGTGTTCGCCCAATTTACAATTGTCTCAGACAGCACAGCGTCCGGTTATCTTTGCAGTGCCAGAAAGCACGCGCTGGAAATTCCAGAGGTTTACAAAATATTGCGGTGTTTGTCTAGCGTTATGCAGAATATCCACCGAAATCAGGATACCCAGCAAAAGTAGCGAATGCAAACTAAATCTGTATTTTTGCTGGTTTTACTAATGGTGAATAGAACTAGCAAATTACCAATAATCATCAATGTCCGGCTTGAAAAGTTTTAATTGATTTCACGAACAAAAAACGTATTATTTGAGGAAAGAAGACGTCGTAGGGAATTGAAACAAGTTGTTTCCGAGTGATGCGGAATTGACAGAATCATATTGAAATTGAGTATTGCTAATCATATTATAAGTTTCTACAGTTCAGCTGAAAGTAACTAAAAAACAGATGGATAACTTTGCGTGAGAAATACGCATTGTTTTATTTGAGTGAGTATGGCCATCGACAGAATAGCACAAGACTCTTAGCTCTGCTATTGGTTGAAATCGTTTTCTTTAATCTTAAAAATGTAAATACGGACGAATTGATTCAAGCGAAATTCATTGTATTTTAAGGGGAAAACTGGTAGCACTTGTGTACGAAAAATTGTTTTAGTGTATTCAAGAGTGTTACTGTACGAAACACTAGCAAAGATCAGGTAATATTCTACTCTTCTGCTTTTCTTATCTTCTACTCTTCTACTTCTCTACTCTTCAACTCTAGCCCTCTACTCCTCTATTCATCTACTCCTCTACTCGTCTACTCCTCTACTTTTCAACTGCTCTACTCCTCTACCACTCTACTACTCTACTACTCTACTCCTCTACTCCTCTACTCCTCTACTCCTCTACTTCTCTACTCCTCTACTCCTCTACTCCTCTACTCCTCTACCACTTTACTCCTCTACTCCTCTAGTCCTCTACCACTCTACTACTCTACTCCTCTACTCCTCTACTCCTCTACTCATCTACTCCTCTACTTCTCTACTCTTCTACTCCTCTACTCCTCTACCACTCTACTACTCTACTACTCTACTACTCTACTCCTCTACTCCTCTACTCCTCTACTCCTCTACTCCTCTACTCCTCTACCACTCTACTACTCTACTCCTCTACTCTTCTACTCCTCTACTCCTCTACTCCTCTACTCCTCTACTCCTCTACTCCTCTACTCCTCTACTCCTCTACTCCTCTACTCCTCTACTCCTCTACTCCTCTACTCCTCTACTCCTCTACTCCTCTACTCCTCTACTCCTCTACTCATCTATTCTTTTACTTTTCCACTCTTCTTTGAATTGTAGCCCAGAAAAAACTGGTATAGATTGAATCGAAAAAGTTTCAACAGAACATCGATCATCCAGCAGTCCGGCAGCTTTTTCTAGACCCAGTCCAGCTTGATGATAACCCTTTTTGATCTATACATAGCATCCAGGTTTCGGTTGAAATAACGCAAAACTATTGACATGACTTCTTTGGAAAAGAAACTTTCCACCGACTATTAGTATTATTGATACCATTGTAACCTCCCTGCCAATCCGATTATAAATAGAAATCGATGATTTCTTCATACTCTCCGTTCCCAGATAGTAGGAATAGTTAAATTGATTGCCTCTATCTATAGCGCTTATGTAGTGAAAATATATTTTTAGAGTCATCAACAACAACAACAACAATAAAACCAAACGATGCAATCATAATATTCCACTGACGCACTGATGAGTCGAAGACGAAACGTAAACTTAAGAAAATGGTTATGTGCACCTAGCATAAATTTGGGGGTAAAAACAAGCTTTTTCCCCTTCAAATTACCACAATCTGTACGGCCAGTAAGCCGAAATTTGTTTCGTTCGAGACGTCAGTTTAGACGTTACACTTCTTTGTGTAATAAAAAAGTGTCTTGCAAATAGCATTAACTTTACGTCTGCTCAGCGGATTATGTTGATCCGGGGGTTTGCGTCAGCATAATCTGCTGACGCACTGATGAGTCGAAGACGAAACGTAAACTTAAGAAAATGGTTATGTGCACCTAGCATAAATTTGGGGGTAAAAACAAGCTTTTTCCCCTTCAAATTACCACAATCTGTACGGCCAGTAAGCCGAAATTTGTTTCGTTCGAGACGTCAGTTTAGACGTTACACTTCTTTGTGTAATAAAAAAGTGTCTTGCAAATAGCATTAACTTTACGTCTGCTCAGCGGATTATGTTGATCCGGGGGTTTGCGTCAGCATAATCTGCTGACGCACTGATGAGTCGAAGACGAAACGTAAACTTAAGATAATATTCCAAGTTCATGAACGCGTTCGTATGCATCAATCGATGGAAGGTTTGCATAAATTAAGGCTAGTAACTGCTATACGTTGTGTTTCCTGTGCTGATGCAACAGTCCGCCAAGTCTCATAACACTCGTTATAAATGCGTTCAGTCACGAATTGGTGCAACGATGCAGAGCCATCGCGAAGGGACGTGAGTTATTGGGAAAATTCTGACAAGCTATCAAGCGGAAAGCAACTTCCGTATTGACGTATGTGCCATTATCGAACGATAATACAAAATTTGTATCCCGGCATTCAACGCGAGAGCCATAATATTATTCATAACTGTGATTCAACAAGCGTAATTTCTAGAAAATTGAAATTAAGAAATAATAATCTAGAATAGTTCTCGGGATTGGTCTCGAGCCACAATGTAACATTTATAGCGAGAAAGTTCAATATTTCACCCTTGCAAATATAAATAGAGCTCAAGGGCAGCCTTTTGATTATACAGAATACATCGGGAAATTTGGCACCCAACCAAAAGTAACATTCTTATCCGTTCGAACAAGATTCTTGAGCAAGTGGTGGAGCAGCGATAGCATCTTGTTCCGGACTATTTTTGAACAAACAATTTCTTACGAAATGTTGATGTTCCTGATTACACGTGGACAGAGAATAGCATGGAGCAGAAAGTTATTTATTATATTACGATCCCAACACGAACACTTGCACTGTGAGTGCAATTTCATTATGTGGAAATAATAACATGGAACCTTCGAGAAATCGTTCGTGCAGTTGCTCGTTGCAGTTGAAAATAGAAAGAAATGCCAGTCTATATTAGTCTATTTTAATGTATTTTTGCAGAATGAGACAGTAAAACAACGATTATGATAATCAAGAAAAGGTATCATCGATTCGTCTCCATTTGAGTCCCTGTTATAATAAGAGTTTTGCAAAGAGTGAAGCCAAAAAGAACCAAACGACCAATGCAAATAATCATTATATGTTTTTCGAAAATAAAAGTATTGCTTTCAAGGTTTCCAAAATTAAACTAGGAATTTATTTGAACGAAATTTGAAATAATTCATTTTGTTTGATATGGATCCAATTCATTGCATGCAATTATTAAGTGCTTAGCGGTTCAAGTTGAACTGTTTAAGTTTGCAATAAGTAGTTCAATTTGAGCTGCTCTGCACTGACGAGTCAAAGACGAAACGTAAAGAATAGTATTAATTTTATTGTTTTGATAATCGAGCATCGTGGGTTGAGTAGAGTGCATCCAGAACCCAAAAAAAAACAAACATGGATCGAAATACTCTTACAGTCGATAAACGACGAAAAACAAAGGAGTCTACCAAATGTTTGCATAACATTTAACATTAAACCTGCTACATCGGTATGAATTAAGCTACGTGCTACATACGTGATCAAAATTTGATCCGAGGGATAAAACCAAAAGAAACCTACCTTTATTATAGATAAAAAAGCACATACTGACTTAAATTATCATTACTCTTCTCGTAAAACAAACCGAAAGTAGAAACGAATCAATAGTCAATTATTTTAAAATTTGATCGTTAAAGGAATTAAAAGCTTTCGGTGATTATTCGTAGTGGACAATAAGTACTGCCAGTGCCGGATCGGGTCCCGATTGCACCAAAAATGTGTGAAATTGTACACAGATTTGCGAAAAAAATTACACTGATTAACACAGGTTTCCCAATTTTTGAATTCTGCTTGCGGGAACATAATTTTTTTTTTTACGCATAGATTTTCAGCACTGTTATTTCTACTACACGGAACTTTTTTTTAGTCACAAAAACGATCCCATCCACTGTGTTTATATGTAATTTTAATACAGATTCTACGCCTACTCATTTTAACGGCGAACACTGATTCTTGAAAAAATGACCTAGCATCCTAGTGAAAACCCTTCAACGAGTGTAAGGATAAACATGTATGTTATGTATTTTCTGATACTAGAAACGAAAATGAATAGTGATTATATCATCTTACTCGCACTTTGTTTACTAATTTGAGAACTAATTACCGGAGAACCAACGATGCGTGGGAGATGCGCATGGTTTTCTCAGAGTGGGCTGATACTGTTTTGAACAACAATTCTTCAGCCGATACTCTACCGTAACCGTACCGGCTCCCGAATCGAAGGCTTTTATTTTGCTGTGGAATTGGAAGCTTTATTTAGTTTGTAAAAAATGTTTTCGATTTCAATATTGGTGATTATGATTTCCTTATCAACATATTTTCAAACCCCTCTGGTTTGAACATCAACAGCATTAAACACAAAAGGTATGTTTTAAATTTCTACTGTTTTACTTTTATATAACTTTTATATTTAGCAGAAGTTTACACTCACATGAACGAAAGGTAATAATAATACTCTAAGGATAATGTCTTAAGAAATTTTATAATACGCAACGATTGAGTCGTTTTGCCTACTTTAGAAATTTTTTAGATGTCACATTTCATTCATTGGATTGTTGTCAGAAAACAAAGAACAAAACCTCCCAACAGCAGGAGTTCAATGTGGGACGTCATTCATCCTCAAGTTGAATAGAAAAAACTAAAACCGTACAGTAGAACCAACTTGCTGTTGAGCAGTTTTTTACATGGGACCACATGGAACAACATCGACATAATTGTACTTAATATTAGGTTTCGGCACGCAACTCCTCTATTGGGTGAAAAGTACTTAAAATTAGGAAATATTTTGGCAACATGTAGAAAACATGGCATGTGCTGCTAAATTCTAGGTCATACAGAAGTTTTTAATTTTGACAACATTGAAGTTTTTTTAAGTTTTGTATCACGATTGTGAATCACGTTATTTCAAATTTAGAAACGAAATTTGATTGTTGTGTTTGTTCTTCCGATTTCATGAGAATGGAATTTTTCAATTTGGAACTTTCGTTTGCTGATTTTGAAATAAACCATGTAAGTTTGATTTCAATCCAACTTAGCTTAGAGCATGCAACTTACCGGATCTCATCTCAGGGGCTGCCTACACTTATGATTTTTTTTTCTTTTCCCGGACGCGGGGTTACCAATTCGTAGGGTGTGATCGATTCTATCCACGTTTGACTGGTTTCGCGGATTCACTTTCGCGGTTTCCAACGGTATTTCACTTTGGCCTTCTGTGCGTCTTCCAAATTTTGGGACAACTTATTCACGTCACCGCGAGTGCCACTTATTATGTCTCGATTGGAGTTTTAGGCGATTCCACGTGCCAACGAATGGCGCCCTGTACACTATCCCAACACTGTACACTTTATATTTTCCCCTGGCGTTTGTTTAACGAATAGAACTCTCGGAGGTACAATCCTTGAAAACCGATTCCAGGCCGTCTCTAACGTCCTTTTACCAAGATCACGCTCACTGTTCTCAGGACTTCGGTCGGTATCGATCCCGTTCTATTTTCACACCGCGAATTTATCATCGACCTTACCGCTTCACAACTCAGAACCAAGAGAGCCCTCCTATCCGGCCTCGATCAGTTCCTCAAGAACTGACCGTTTTTGTTTTTATCGTGCGTATTGGAACTTCCTTCGCTACCAAGTACGAATGCGATCTTCTTGTTTGGTAACCCTCGGTGCGCCGATCGGGAAATTTAATTTGAATTTATATAAACCAATAATCTAACTCCTACATGCAAAATAATATTAACAATATTTTTGGTAGATTAATTTATAACAATAATTCTATCATTTATGTGACATGGTAACAAGTTACAACCATGGAACCAATTATCTTTTTTTTTCGTTCAACGAACTTGGCAGTCAGAGGTCCATTGTTGAGCCATTTCAAATATGAATAGTTGGATGAGTTTTACTGGAGAATTGTAGAAGTAACTAACTACCTAATTTATTAAAATAACACTAGTAGTGGTCTAGTAATACTGGTCTATTACCAAATTCGAATAGGATGCCTCACTAAAACATATTTCTGGGAAAGTTACATGCAGTGTCGGTCATTGCCGAAAATTTTACAGAAGCTGCTATATTGCTATCTATATTGCATACAACATTTTCAATCCGGTAGAATAGAGATGGGCAACTCGTTCGCGAACGGTTCAAAAGAACTAGTTCTTTTGAAAGGATGAATGATCAATAGTTCTTTTTTTGAGAACGTTAGTTCTTCAGTTCAAAGTCGTGGACCTTTTTTTTTGCTCGCCCAAACCTTGCTCAAACCTCAGTTCTAATTGAGATCTCGGTTAGTCATTCAACAGGCAAATGAACTATGAAAAGAACGAACGAACGGCTCTCGAGAACTAGTTCTTTTAATAGAACTCTGCATCACTGAACGGTTCTTTGAAATGAACTGCTTTGCCCCTGCTACAAGAACTCGAGTCTCTCAATGCATGAACCGTGAGAGAATTTTGCTACATTTCTTCGCTCCACAAAAAATTTACAGTCTGATAATGATCGCTATGTGGAATTTCTCAATAGAGAATCGCAAGTTGACAATTATCTCAAAAAATCGAATTGATGATTCAACTTGATGATTCTCATACTAGGTTGCAATATGTTAAAACCCTTGTGTGGAGCATCCACAGACATTTTCATAGACACAACTTATACAAAGGTTATATGCACATAGTTAGAATAAGCGACAATAATAAAATGATTCTATCGCAATTATCAACTGCCTGTATAGAATCGGATCGCGAAACGAGAATAAGCGACTGTTTTTTGCTTCAGAGAGGATCCCCACAGCAGCGTGCTAACCTTTGATTCTCAGAAATGTCATCGAGAGAAATTCGATCTCGCACTGGTGTCGATTCTATGTTAAATGAGCCATGCCGGGTTTTTGTTGTTACGATGATATCCGTCTCTCTTTGATGACACTGATTCAATCGTGTGAAGAGTTGCCAGAGAGCGTTTTTTGATACGATAAAAGCCATCCTTGGTTACGTGCCCACCTTTCGTAACAGATAACCTTTGAACAAAGAGTGTCTTGAAAATAGTCGTAATATATTCCTAAAATCTCGTCCTTAAACTTGTATTATTGTAACATACGAACACAAAATCTCACGGAAAAATATATTTCTTATTATGTCAAACATCTTTATAAGAAATTTGATGGAAAAACATATCATTGACTTAATAATCTTTATGGAGTCTTCCTAAGTTAATGATAGCTATATCTTACAAATAATAAAATAATAAAAATTCTTAGAAATTGTTCTGTAAGTTCGGAAACTTTTTCTTGATCGAACATCCCCGGGTTGGGCTCGAACGGCACGTTCTTCTAGTTATTTGCCATTTGAGCTAATTTATTCTAAAATTTAAGCTTCAAAAATTGATATATTTAGTAAAAGTTTTCCCAAAACATTGTGATTCTTGTGACTAAAGGCCGAAACGAAACTTATTTATATTCATGCTCCGGCTCTTACGTGAATGTGTAGGGAAAATTTTGCGTCTACTAAATTATCATTTTATCTGTATAAAACGTCGAATAGTCGGTTGCTATTTAGTAACTAGCTTCTAGCAGTGCTAATGTATCTATTCATGTTTTAAACATGCAAAGAAACTAGGCCGTATCTTCGGTAGGTCTCCGTTTTTAAAGTATTCAAGCCTTTTCTAAACAAAATTTTTATCACTAACACTATCTTTTCGTAAGATCTTTCTACTATGCAAGTTTGGCAGTTGTCGTTTGCTGGAAAATATGAAAAAACTGAAAATATCATTAGGCAGCATTTCGATGTAAGGTTTGGCTTCGACTAAGCAAGCATTTAAACCGTCTAATGGTCGATTGCTACTTAGTAATTAACATTTAGCAATGGTAATGTCACTATTTACAGTATAAAAATCCAGAGAAACAAAGCCATTTATTTGATAAACGAATTTTTTTATACATTATGCCCCACCTTCGATTCAACAGTATGTTTCGAGTTAATATATTGTTTTAAAGATTTATAACGGTTAAAACAAAATGTAGCGTTGGGAGGATAAAAATGTTGATTTCCAATTGTAATTAATTGATTATGCAATTGATTTCTGATGTAAATAATATTTGCTTTTTTCTGCTTTTCTTCTATATCGACATTTTAAGGGGCATATTAAATCATTGTTTTGGGACATAATGTCTTTTGTTATGGGGCATATTATACGGTAAGCAAAAAAACTGAGAATGTGGTCGTTTTAGTTAGCTGTTTTTCACTAATGGCTCGTGCTGTAGTAAGACTGTTGTTTTCTGAACAATATGAACACTTATTAATCAATTGGTTAGTTATACCGCAAATCTGGACAAACTCATTATTATTAATTTACTTTGTGGTAAAGAGCGAATCCTCGCCGGCTCGAGATGAGCAGTTTAAAAACATTCCGTGGCAGGACTTACATAATTAAGCCATGTACGCAATATTAGGTAACACAAGTATCGATAAAATTGGAACTTTTTTTTTTATTTAATAACATATTTTAAGGCACATTGCGTTAAGCTATAAGATGCCGAGGGCATATGTTTAAACTACTTAAACTAGATTTTTTTTATTTTCACACCATATGAGCTTTGGGAGATCTGGTCTTCAACGGTCCGCGGGAAATTGGAACTTATATACTAAGAAACTTCTAGTAACAAAAAGTATTGAACTAATATTTTCCCCTATTTCGTGAAGTTGATCTACATTATGATGTGACCGACGTCGATTTTACCCATCGTGCGGTTAGGACTAAAGTAATGTGGTAGTCCCCAGTATATTGCTTCAAAACAACATTTTGCAATCTAGTTTACTTCTGAACAATAACAATTCTAAATAGGGTAATGGTTCCCAACCGCTGCTGATATCACTTGTAAAATTCGCCAATGGAGTCCGCGAGATGTTAAAGTTCACGTTCGGTCCTGTTCGGACCGGAACTTACCTGATTGTGACTGCTACTAAAACTATGATGAGGCCCACGAGGAGCATGGCAATGACGACTCCGCAAACCATATACAGGACATCGTTCGGAGCATCTGGAGAGAGAGAGAGAGAGAGAGAGAATGAGAAAAGTAAGCGGTAGTGATTAGTGAACCGGATCATTCGCAACACTGAAACGACTACGTATACCAAAAAACAAATCGCTTAATTTGGGCACGCGTTTCTACGCTATGTGAAAACTAATTAAAAATCCCCCAAAACATTAGTCAGTTGGCTTCGAACATCATCGTAGTGTGCGTGTGTGTGTTGCATCGTTGTAGCGATCAGTCGACAATTGTAGAAATATGTGTATGTCGGCTGCTCTACTCGAACCTGAACGGGATGCATTAAAAGAGAAAGGTTTATTTGGGGATTGCCAAATGTTTGTCTAGTTGTTAATGGCCGTTCAAGATGCCAACTAACCAACCAACCATGCAACGAACTACGAACAGACTACGAACGATTGTATCTTTTATATAAGAAAGGAGGAACATGTCAATTATTTTCAGGTTCTACTGTGCGATTGCGCTGTTTATGAGTAAGTAAAAATCAGCTTCCCGTGACCAGAACGAATAGCAAGATTGACAGCTTGTTTGAAGCTTATACTGATTTGAAATGAGTAATTAAATTGTAAGATTATCATCGATCGAAATAAAAAAAACACTTTACTACTATTGTGTTATGAGCAATCTGCTTTTGTGAACATGTGAACATGTGAAAAAAACGCATTCCTCGGAACAGATCCTCATATTAAACAAAAAAACAAAAAGTGTTTCAGAAGTTTGCTAAAAATTCATCCTTTCGTTTTTGGGTAACATTTACAAATCTGAATTAATTTACAAATCGAGCAATTGTCGTTTTGACTGGATTTGAATTTTGGACCTAGACTCTCAAACTCTATTGTAAATCTGAATTTTACAAGTGAAGTCTGAACTGTGTTTTGAAATTCAGTTTTTGAGTTAAAACCTGGAGCTTTTTTATGTCGTATCTTTTAAACAAAATCTGAAACTGAATTTATAATTCTAATTCGGGAGCTAATTTCTAGAGCATGCTTTTTATATCGCCGGGTAGTATTTCTAGAACTAATGTCTTAACCTGAGTTCAAAAACTGTGTTCAAAACCTGAATACGAATACTGAATTCTGAAACTAAACCAAAATTTATTTCAGATTCAAAATTCTGGTTTCAGAATTCAGTTTCTAAATTCAGTTCTACAATCCAATTCTAGAATTCAGATACAGAACTCAGTTTGAGAATAAGGATACAAAAAATTTATAATTAAAGTCAAGAATTCAGTTATATAAATCAGGTCCAGAATTTAGTTCCAAAATCAAAGCTCAGAATTCAGGTTCAGAACTGAGTTCTAGAATCCCGGCTCAAAATGCAATTCCAAAATTCAATTCAGCATTCAAGTTCAGAATTCAGTTTTAAAACTCGATTGCAGAATCCTGGTACGAGTTCAGAATTCAGTTTCAAAATTTTTGATTTAGAATCTAATTCAAGTGATCAGTTCCGAAATTCAAATCCAGAATTCAACTCGGGAATTCACTCCCAAAATTCAGATACAGGTTCAAAATTTAGTTCCAGCATCCAGGTCCAGAGCAGAATTCAGTATCTGAAGCAGTATTCTAATCCTAAACTTATCACAATACCATATTTACGATCTTGAAACTGGACCAAAATCTGGTTTTACTATAATACCCCGGGGATATCATCTTGCGGGTCCAGTTCCTGATAAAAAAAATGTAAAATCTCAATCTGTATTAGAATCAGTATTATGATAAGATAAATTCCAGCTGATCTTTTGTATTCAAGGTAAATGCGCTCAACTGTTTTTAATTTTGGAGAACGTTAATGTTGACGCACTCACGTCATCCGTTAATCCGGTTATACCTCGGACATAAGTCATCCGCCTTTTTTCATAACTTATCTGTTTGAATGCAAATTCTGTGGTTGCCTTCAATCGTTATATTATTACTTCTAGTTGTAGTACCTTATGCCATTTAAATTAATGCAATTAGTACTATTAGTAGAGATGCTAGAGTACCAATTTCAATCGAATATTTCCTACTTCTAAAAAACCATACACGGATAAAAATCCCCTGCCGGTATAAAAAATGATAAAAAATCATGAAATCATGCGATCACGTAACCTTTCATATGAGTCTCATTTTGTGAAAAGGGATTTAGTCATATCTTAAATATCGAGTTTTATTTCGATTAGTTTGATATTCTTTTCGGTTGAAATTTACAACAATCATCACTCCGTAACTCTGGAATTTGAATCAAACTTGGTGAAAATCGATTTGGACATCTGTTAGAAATCGTGTATTATTTCGCAATCTTCTGATCATTACGTTCGGTGCTTCCCGAACCGGAAACCATGAACCGATGCAGCCAAAGTGAGTTTGTTATACCGTTTTCGTTTATTGATCAGAGCAGCCCGAGAGCTGACCCAGGGTCGCCCAAACAACTTTTGATATGTTTGTTTTAGTAACCTGGGGTCGCTCTAGATCGGACTCCAATCGCGTAGTTTCGCTCTGGAAATTTTCTGGGGTCGCACCACGCATCCATGCGAGTTCGATATTTTTGTTTTGTGAGTTGTTGTTTTGGGCGCGTACCACGTGTTCGTTTTACTCGGAGTCGCCCGCGTGTAGGTTCAAAAACGAAAACAGTATTGGATTATCAACTGAGACAGATCACAGGTTGGATTTTGTGACTTTTGTGCGTCGTGACTTATATGACGGTTTAATATTGTTAACGCTCATCACCATGTAATTACGGAATCGAATCACGATTCTGGATAAAATTCAATATTTGGCAAAGTCTCGGGCCTAACACATAGATGGCGCTAGTATTATTGCAGTCACCTTTTTTCAGTTAATACTAATCTTTAAAAGACAGCTGTTAAAATTTCATTCTCTATTGATTAGTTTGAGAGTTATTGTGCTAAGAGTGACGCTACTTTTGTTATTTTCAGAACAATGTATCGAAAACAGTTTCGTGTTAAAATTTTACACTGTTTTTAAATGGGGAAAAACCCGGAATTTTTACGTCGATGTGTGACAATGGATGAAACATGGGTTAATCACTTCACTCCGGAATCAAAACGATCGTCATCTGAGTGGACAACAATTGGTGAACTGGAAAGGTTACGGCCTCGATATTTTCGAATGTGGAAATACCATTAACAGTGAATATTATATAGAGTTATTGGAGCGTTTGAAGGCTGAAATGGCAAAGAATTGACCGAATATGGCAAAGAAAAAAAATTTTGTTTCAACAAGACAACGCAACGTATCACAAGTCAATTAAAACAATGGCAAAACTAAAGGGTGATTTTTTAAGAGCTTGAGAACTTTTTTAAACAATAAAACGCATAAAATTTGCAAAATCTCATCGGTTCTTTATTTTAAACGTTAGATTGGTACATGACATTTACTTTTTGAAGATAATTTCATTTAAATGTTGACCGCGGCTGCGTCTTAGGTGGTCCATTCGGAAAATCCGCTTTTTTATCGACAAATTTTGTTCAGCGATGAGGCTCATTTCTGGTTGAAAAAGTTCTCAAGCTCTTAAAAAATCACCCTTTACATGAATTGAACTTCGAATTGCTACCACATCCACCGTATTTGCTTGATTATATTCCCAGCGACTACTAGCAGTTCCGGAAAATTGCTCGCCGGTAATAAATTTCGCACGAATGAAGAGACTATCTCTGAAACTGTGGCCTATTTTGAGGCAAAAGATGAATCGTTCTATAAAAGTGGTATTGAAATGTTAGAGTGGCGCTGGAATGATTGCGTTGCTTTTGATGGAGATTACGTTGATGAGTAAATTTTGAACCAAAAAAATCGTGTTCTCTTCGTTAGGTCCGGCACTTTTCAGTCCATGTTTTACTTCCGGTTTTTCGCTGAACAATACTCGCTCCAATTTTGGTGTTTTCAAGACATCCAAATCTTCTCTACTTCGCAGCTGTTTTACCGTTGAAAACATAAATGCCATGGCTCTACATTTCACTAGGACCATCGAGAGAAAAATTACGCTCTAGGGGATTGCAATACCTTATGATAAAAAAAAACCGGAATTTTCATTTTAAAATTCTCGCGCTTGTCCAATCGGTAAACTTTTATTCTCTCAACGTTGGCAACACTTTTATACACATTCTGTCAAATTTTGACGCATATCGTACGATTAGTTTTTGTTTGGCGTCTATACAAAAAAGTTGAAAAATTTTCGTGTGGCGATTTTTATAATGGATGAAAATTTAGAACAACGTGCGTGCATCAAATTTTGTGTTTAAATGGATTTAAGTGTTCCGAAACGTTGAAAATATTAGAAAAGGCCTTTGGTGAATCGTGTCTAGGAAAAACACAGGCATACGAGTGGTATAAACGTTTCAAAGGTGGTCGTACAAGCTTGGATCATGATGAGATCCCTGGCCGCCCAACAACATCTGTTACTGAAGAAAACATTGAATCGGCGAAGCAAATCGTGTTGCAAAATCGTTCTGTACCGATTAGAGAGATTGCTGTGTTGTTTGGCATCTTTCATGGATCAGCCGAACACATTTTAACTGATGTTTTGGGTTTGGAACGCGTCGCTTCTCGGCTGGCGCCAAAAAGGTGAATTTCATTCAAAAACAGCGTCGTGTTTATGTGGCCAAAGAGATGACTTCCAACGCAGATAGTGACCCCACATTCATCGTACTCTCCAGATATGGCCCCGTGTGACTTTTTCCTCTTCCCCAGACTCAAATTGCCATTGCGGGGAACGCGTTTTGAGACCATAGATACCCGAAAAGAATTCGCTGCGTGAACTAAAGGCCATACCTTCGGCGGCCTATAAAACTTGTATGGAAAATTGGATCAAGCGTTTGCATGCATGTATTGCTGCAGGAGGAGAGTAATTTGAAGGCGATAATAAAGAAATTTATTAAAAATTGAAATTTTGCGTTTTTTAATAAAATTCCGGTTCGTTTTTGATCATAAGGTATTATGGCCTATACTTCACAAGTTTCTTAAAAAATTGTGGGCATAAGAATATCATCAAATTAGGAAATTTTTAAATACGTTAGTTTAAATAAATAATTCACATGACCCTCTTTTGACGACCCTGCATTTCATATAATCCAATTTAGAACTGTTTAGTTTCTCACTCTACTGGTATAATCTGGACACAGGAGAATGCTCAGCAATTTGCAGAACTTGGACAGCAATCTTTTTGGAAAAATTAATATGACACTAGCGATAAACTGTCATTGTTTCTATACGACAAATAGCTAGCGTGCACTCATAGCGCATTCTTTGGCTTACCAGTTGTGTACCGGTAAATTCCCCGGCCGTATCATTTGTGATGCCAACCTCGATCATCGGTACTACTAATAAGTGAATACATGAAAAATAGCAGCAATGCTGAACGACCTCGTGGGTCATCTAGCTGAGCAAACTAACAACGAACCACCTGTTCGAGGAGTCGAACCAGCAACAAAACAATCGATCGTTAATTTCATTCAAACACTGAATAGTTTTCCTAGACAAATGAAACCGAAATCACATGGCCTTCCGATCAATTCAGCGCTAGCAGTAGCTATTTTAAGTCAAGTCACTCGAACCGACTACCAACGAGCCAAACACTATAGCTAGTGTAATATCAGCATTTGTCTTTAAAATAGCGGGGAACCACCTGGCGGAAAAAGTTCGGTGCCATGTCATTCTTTTTCCACTGCCATTTCGCGCCTGCTGAGGCGTGAAGTGAGTGCGTGAAAATGCGAAAGCGGCCGTCGTCCTGTAGCAGACGGATGACGTCTATCCACTTCGGTTGGAACGGTTAGAACCAGTTATTCGCCTACCTAGGTGATTACTGAAATGTCGTTTAATAGTGCAGGAAGCTTGTCGGACGGGAAAGGGCACTTGATTTGCATTTTTAATAAATTTCAACTGTCTAACCGACGATCCGTACTGGCTGGTTTAGAATGCTAATAATCCCAAAATAACTCAGGTAGAACGAATAGAGCATGTTTTTTTTCATTTATACACAGTTTCGTTGAAATTAATCTACAGTTTCATGTTATACAATAAAAATCCACGTTCTAGTTCGCGCAGGAAGATCCGGTACGTCAGGGCGAAGGGCCGTTACAAAACAATACCTTGATCCGTTGTGGCCGCTACTTTCGCTTTTGTCAGACTGCCAAATGACGTCAACGATTGAGGAAAGAGCATAGAAATGACTAATTTTATCACAAACAGAATCCCTCTTGTCTGTGATGAAAATGCATCTGTTGCATTGCCCATTATACTGTAGTTGAAGGCTGATGGCGGTCTACAACAATCAAGATCCATAGGCACAACAATACGAGAACGCCGCTAGAGTTCGTGTGAGGTTACGCTTAGATTGAAGGGAAAATTCCACTGTTTCTCGGGCGCATCAGTTGTTTTGGGATATGCTAGCCCTGCATTTATGCGGAAGACCTTGGCTATTATTGCACCAGAAAATGCAGTTTAAATTTGGAATGTATTATGCAAGGTCCGAAGATGTTAAAGTAAACGTTTGCAATGAAGGGCTACTACTGCTAACCTTCTGAGATGTAAATGATTTATAAGTTCAGGAAAAACATAATAGTTAATGGGTAAAAATAATTACCCAGCACCTAAAAGATTTCCGAAATACAATCAATTTTTGGTGGATTTGGAGTACCACAGAAATAGATATTCAATCTAGAACAATAGGGCCACCATAACTCTGTGAAACAAACAACTAGAAATTGAGTTCAAATCACCGTTGCGTACGACTTTGCATACATAAAATACTATAGCATACAAGTTCAAACGCAAGTATTAATAAGCTTTCATACTGCCGAGCCTCTTTAAGTTAATTGCTACTTATTGATCACTTGTCAAAGTGTTAGTTAAATTTCAGGCACAAATTGGATACTAGACTTGTACGTCTGTTATCTGTGTTCGTACAAAAAAATACATGAAATTCTATTTTATGGATACATACCGCAAAGCAGTTTATTGAACGCTTGCATAAACATTAATGATCATTATTTTTTCTAACGCCAGAATTTTTTCCCAGAATCATAATCCAGAATATTTAACGAAAGGAAAGATTCTTTTGGCGCTTCGAAATTTTTCGGCAACCGTATTGTAAATGCAAGGCCATCTCCGAGAAAAGTGAAAGTGCGATGACAATCAATCATCCAAATTTTGCACGTTGTTTGTTCTTCCGTCAGACGGCGACGGGTAACGCATCTCGAACAAGGAAATTGAGTTTTCTGTTTACAATTACTACCTACCGTATTTTCACTCACCACAGGCGTTTGCATTTCCCGTTAAGCGTGGGTGGAACATTTTACGATCGCAGATTTTATTCCGTCCGAGACAGTAAACAGTCTCACTCGCAGTTAATAAACAGTACCGCAACCGAATTCTGTCCCGATTGAGTCCGAACCGGTACCGGGCGGATTGACGGGACCATGTCGAACGCAAATGCCAACCGTTGAAAATGTTACGGGTTTGTTGAGAAATGATAAATGGAAAGAAATGATCTGGTAGTTGGGATCTTGGGATTATTAAGTAACTAGTTTTCATGTTCACCTGGGCACATTCATATCAGAACTGAGATTTGATATTCAACACGTTGATTGAAACAGTGAGATGTGGCGCTTGATTTGGATTTTAGTTTGACTTTAAATTGTTATTCTGATTCACATTTTTTATGCTTTTTTTTGCTTCTAACAGTTGTTGGGATACTTTTGAAACCCAACTTGAACTCCATACCATAATTCTTTTGAATGACTTGAATCTATAAAAATCGACAATCTTTGACATACACAATTTGCAGACACCGCCAAATTTCTCGGATCCCGCGTGCTTTAATTCGTGCACTAGTTTTCCCGCGAGTTGCTATTTATTAGTTTATCTTGCCATGATTTCATCTGATGGCTTCTGTGTTTGAGGTCATCATCCTCTTGAAGCACCCAATCGTCAGCGATTTCAGTTGAAGCTTCTCCAAACATTGATTGCCTAAAAATAACTTCAGTCGTAGGTCACGCTGGTTATTAATGAAGGGTCCGCAGTCCACCTTCACCATAAATGATTCACCTTGCTTGCTATGCGCCTCTTCTTGAAGTATCGGTCGGTGCATTGTCGAAGATCATTTTGACCGGGTTGTTCTCCGATATTATAGGAGTATGCCCGGCCACCATAGCCGCTCTTGAGCTTGACCTCTTCCAGTGGCTTCAGTTCCCACTCCGTTCGAAAACACTGAGTTGAGGTAGTTCCTCCACGAGCATTGTCATAGAATCGTGTCAGTATCAGTGATCGCATTTCACTAGAGTGATACACCAGTGCGGAAGTTTCATTTCTATACTGCGGATGCATTCGGTGGGCTCCATACAAAAAGGAAAGCGCACTTCTTCTCAGTGTCCATTAGACAGACTTTGAGTGTGTGCTTGTCTTGAAGGAAGCTGGTGCGAGAGAACCACATTCTCTTCGCATGAATCGCTCTCACGTGCTCTCGCCTAAATACACTGGCGCGTGACGGTGACAGAACATTTCTGTGAACTTAATAGAGAGTATATCTGGCCTTGTTGTGAAAAATTTGCTAGGAAAAACGAAAATTCAACGATAAATTGTTTTATTTTGCTGATTTTGCGCGCAAACCATACACCAGAGTGCTCACCGGCACTTAGCACACTCTTTTTGGTGTTATAATAACATTTCAATATCCCAAGATGGCTATTACACTTAAAAACTCGCATACACTTTCTTTAAGCGCAGACTGCATAGGAATTTTGCGATTGGTAAATTTATTTCGGCCGTTTTGACATTTGATGATTCGAGAAGAACGCTTTGTTTTAAAGTGTCTAGTTCGGCTTCCAAAGCAAAATCTTGGTCCATTCCTTTTGTTAAATTTGAGCATTCTGTTTCAACCGACTCCATAATTGATTCTTAGCGTACAGACCATTGTATAATTTGTGATACAATCCTATATTGATGCTAAAAATTCTTCTAGATCGGGCCTTCAACATACGACAACTGACTTGTAAGACTCTAAGCATTAAACCGCCTACGAAGACATTTATCCTTCTTTAGTACAGACAACAAAAAAGCAGGGTGGGTAATGTCAGAGACATGAATACGAGTAAAACTGGCACGCTTCCTTCACACTTCCGAATATCAGTTAGTTGGTCGATTGTGTAAAATGAGCAAGCTTTCCCATTCTTCACTACTAGAATTTGTAACGATGCACCTACACTAAAGTACGGATTAGTTACATCAAAAATTCTGACTCACAACTAAATATAACGAAATAATTTGTATAGTTATTTATAATAAAATAATAGTGATTTTGTAAAGAACCTTTTACGAAGGCATAATCATTTGAATTTTCTAATTAGAATCTATAAGACTGTAAACCTTCATTTACGGATTATTATCACTTCCGATTTGTGTATTTCAACAGATGAGTAATTCTAATAGTTAGAATTCTTAGAAGGCCTGAGTTTTTAGAATGTACCCCATCGCTGTTTACATTTTTTACTTGGCTCCAATGCAAACGACCACCAGCTGGATAACGTAATTGCTCTTGTTTGAAGTGAAACTCGCCCTGCGAACGTTCCGCAGCAGAACTGCTCCCTGTGTGGATTGATTCAATGCTGAAGCAATTTTTGTGAAGGGATTTCTTTTTGTGTGATTTTGTTTGCCGCGTTTTCACAAATGGGCGATCCTAACACCTCGCGAAATAGCAACACACTGAATTTGGATGTTGATTATTTCATTTCGGATTTGCATATTGTAGTGAAAGAAAATAACAAAACGCTATACGGAATTCGTTTCTGGCTTTCCGCCGAATTGTGTAATTCTCTGGAATATTAAACATATTTCTCATGCGCGAAGTAGTCAAATGCTAGCTTTATCCACACTCGTTTGGTGCAAAGTTCGCACTGCGAAAAGTGCACAGAGCTATGCAAAGTATTCTAGATTTGCACTAAACTGATGATTTTTACATCCGATTTGCAGAGAAGTAGTCTTTACAGTTCTTTAGATAACATTGACAACCCTCAGAAGGGATGATTTGGTAGAATGTTCCCCATTGTTGTTTACTTTTCGTTGTATTTTGCTCCAATGGAAACGTCGAGCAACTGGATGTTGCAATAGCTCTTATTCGTAGCAAAACTCATGCAAACTGATGTGAACGGCGCACAAAACAAATCCGTCCCACAGCAGAACTGAATACTTGATACTGTACCTGGAATTGGAACTGAGGTCTGAATCTGAACCAACCGAAATAATACACTTGCTATACTTCCTGTTCATTCAATTGCGCAGGTTAGAATTAGAGGCGTGCAAAACAGCTCATTTTGGTGAACAGCACCGAACCGATCAGCTCACCAAAGTGAATCGATTCGATGTATTAGCTCATCAGCTCTTTTAGTTTGAACTTAAGGTTCATTTTGTGCACCGGTTTTCTTTCATATGCATGATCGAAATTAAATCATTGATTTGCAATGATGCAATTAATGCAATGCGAATTAATTTATCTTTAATTGATGTCGACTAAATTGAATCTCTTAAAGAGCCGCAGATCCGATCAGCTCGTAGCGTGTTCCCTTCGTCATAATACAGTGAACTGGGTAGCAAATGAGTGAGCTGGTGAGCTGCGGTTCTTTTGGGAAGAGCTGTGAGCTGTCAGCTCACTTCAATGATTCGATTCACTGGAACAGCTCAGGAGTGAATTGCCCATCTCTAGTTAGAATAAACGAACATATATCGCTTACTATGTCAAAACCGTCGGCTCGGGTAAGAGAAAGGTAAACACTCGTTTCTTCTTTGATACTCGCTGATACAAAATATTTTAGAAAACTTTAACTTTGATTTATTTGTGATTGTGTCATACAACCATAAATTGATGATCATATTTTCGATGGCATGTAGCAAGAATTGCGTTGGTACGTTAGATACAACAAGAGATATTCACAACCAAAAACTTATCACTCTCTCAGGGTACATTCTGAAAAGGCGCCTCACAGTAAAATAATTCGTATTCATGTAGATTTGCCCCTCGAAAGATGTACATAAAAGGAGCTTGGCAGTTTACTTGAATTCACATCCAAACGCATGTAAATATTGATCGTTTACAGTTTAATCCACTGAATTTAACAGCAAAATAGACATTTTTCCCTGAAAAAGTTTAATACTTTTTTTAGATAATTACACATGCATGAGCAGTTTTTTCTAAATGTTATATACAGTAGCTCTACCTGTAATTATAACAAAAACTTCACCAGTAGTTTTGAAAAAAAAACTGCTCAATTCAACGCAAATCTGAATATAATTATCACATACGAAGTTCCTGAATTTTGTTTCGATCCGACTTCCAGTTCCAGAATTACAGGGTGATTAGTGTAAAAATTCCTAGTTCAAATTACTTCCTCAATTGTTTCAGAGATGGCGTTACCGATTTTATCAAACTTAACTTCAAATGAAAGGTCTCATGGTCCTTTCCATGCAAAACTTCCAGTTTCATCCGGATCCGACTTCCGGTTCCAGATTTATAGGGTTAAGTGTGTCAAAAACTTGATACCGTCACTTGAAGCGGCGAAACAAAAATGTGGTCTATGCTGTTTTCCGATTGCTGATCCCGGAAGCACCGGAAATATTGGTCACTCACGTTTCTCAGCGATGGCTTGACCGATTTTCACAAACTTCAAATGAATGGTCTTGTGGTCTCATATTGAATTCCTGAATTTCATCCGTATCCGACATCCGGTTCTGGAATAACGGGGTGATAATTGTTAAAATATTTATACCGTCACGAAAAACGGCAAAGCAAAATGCGTAAAATATTTTCGTTTTTTATATAAATCATTTATTTATACCCGGCTTTAACCTACGGTCGTTCGTCGGGTAAAATAATTTCTAAACTTGCTTCAAACCTATTCCAATCGGTAGTCATTGTCTGTTGACGGCCAAACAAATAGATTTCAGCTTTCCTGGTTCCCGGTTTTCGATTAACGACCTGAGATTGTAGCCATTGACTCAAAAATGGATCCCAGTCACTTTTCTCGAATCAACTTCGATTATACCGGTTCCCGGATTCCGGTTCTGTAAGTACCTGCAATAGTGGAACTCACTTCGTTTTCTCAGAGATGACCTAACTAACGTGAGTACTGTTTCACTCTGTAGGTTTTCTAGTTTATGAACAAACCTTTATGATTTTCTATAATCAAAGAAAATTATTTATATAGGAGAATATGAGAGATATGAGAGAAGCATCATTATACTACTAGGGAGATTAAAAAAGGCTTTTTTTTAAATACTTAATCGATATCTTGCAACTTTTTCTTGAACACCATTTGTTTGTAGATGATAGTTTTCGAGTTACAAAAATTTAAAGAAAAAGGCCCAATTTTACAATAACCTGAGTTCTATAAATTTCATGTTTATATTTCTCGAGACTAGCTAAGTCATTTATATCATTTAGGGGATAATTTACGCAAAAGCAATTTCGCCTCTAGCACTGGATCACACCAAAGTGCTAGTGCAGAGCTCTCAAAATCTCTGAGGTGGACGTAGATACTTTTACCGAAATCGGTGAGCACTCTGGTGTACGGTTCGCATAAGAGAAGCGTGAGTTATGTATTTTCCTTGCTGAAAACAAGATTTTCATAGCAAGGCTAGCGCTATCTTCTATGAATAAAAAAAAAAACAAATCACAGAAGTGTTCTCTCACTAGCACGCACAAGTGACCAATTGGGTGTATTTAGCGCGTGAGAGCGATTCATGTGAAGAGAATGTGGTTTACTCGCACCAGCTTCTTCAAATACAATCACACACTCAAAGTCTGTTGATTCGACGCGGAGAAGAAGTGCATTTTTCTTTTTGTGTGGTGTTCGCTTGCGGCATCCCCAGTGTAGGAATGAAACCTACGTACTTTTTTTTCGATTATAGAGATTTTAACCTTCAGGTCATTCGCCTCTTCGGGCCAGAAAAATTTTCTGATTTTGACATCTTTTCATTGGTCGATTATCAATTTAATGTTCTAAACCGCTCATTTACAAGTTTAACATGAATGATATAAAATTCACGTGAAAATCACACAGATAATAACGTGATTGGTCCGTTTGGGCTTTCGAACCGAATCGAATTTAATTTTCTACCGCGAAATCCGAACTGGTCGTTTCATTTTCAAGGAAACATGATCCCGCTTATGTTAGCTTCTGCCTCTGGTGGTGAAAAGAACAGTCGGCCAGGTTTTGACTTTCAAATACCTTGTAATCGGATTCGATTCCAAATGCACGTGGGGAGTACACATTAGGTGTCCTATGACGAAATGCCAACAAAGAATAATTATCTTCCGAACAATACATGAATCTTGTTAGGGGGTGTTCATCAGGGAATCTTTTTAAGATTGAATCAGACGGCGATACGTAATACTTACCGATGCTTTTGTTTCCATTTCGTCTGAAAACACTTGTATTATTAGAACTAATTCTGTATCATTGTTTTCGAATTGCGATGCCTATTTCAATCTTTATACATTTTCAATACGTAATATAATCTCAACTTATTTGTGACTAGATGCCCGTCTTTGTTTACATGGTATACTTCGTATGTTCGGTATCATTTGCGTTTACAAAACGCAACTAATTCAATAATTACTACTACTTTGATCTAGCAATCAAATAAACAAGTTTTTCAGTCATAATCCTAAAACATTTAATCTACAGTAGAAAAAAAACTCCGATTTCGCAACATGTTCGCTTTTCCCGCATTATCGCTGCGCAACGGTAATGGCCGTGATAACAACAAATTTGCGTCTCGATTTCAGTGATGTCGTTTCAGTTAGATTTACCGACACGAAGCACAAAGAGTTGTGTTTGTAGATCTCATGCCTAATACGATTCGAGTGACGCTACCGTCGATGGCGTCGAGTTTGACGTCACCGAATGAACCACTCCGAATCGACGCGAAATTTGTGTTCCGTCGTCGTCTCTGAACACGTCTTCCAAAATCTAACAACCCGAGCGTGTTGTGGCCTTCGAAATTATTACCAACAGCTGGGCGCCCGTCCGATGAAGATTGTACGGCATGTGGTTTATCGCGTTGGGAACATGAAACCAGAACCGCCTAGACGAAAAATCACCACGAATTCGACTGAGAAAATTTACCGTCGCACGTCGTTAGATTTAGCATGAAAATTATCAGATGAGAGAACATGTTCGAGTCGAATACTTTTGTTTTGGCATTTGACAATCTCTACAACAAAACACACGCAACATGCATTTCATTACCCGAACAAATGCAGCCACAGTCACTCGCACGTCATCAACTCAAACGATATTAATTCTACTCTTATGATTAGCGTTTTCTATGACAAAAAAAAACACTGCTGCAGTGGTATAACAAACAAACAAAAAAAGCTAGAACCTATATTTAGTGCTCCACTTTGATTCGAACCTTCATTTTCCCTTGACTTTTCGTCTGTTTGTGGGTTGATGTTTGGCGTCTGATCTCACGCAGTTGCACAACCGCGAACTTTGATAGTCTGGCGGTTGCAACTGCTAATGTAACATGATTCAACGAAAACCCAAAGTTTATTTGTATTTCGGCAGTAGGCCATAACCGTATGTATTATGGTTGAATAAATCAAACTTCAGTCAAATTCTTGTATTCTAGTGCAAGCTGGACCTAGTAGTCTCCTTTCTAGAAATGTAATTAAGTCTTCTAGCACTGGCGACAATCAGCCGAAATCGCCCGACGGATAAACATTAGAACAGATGGTTGCACTTTTTGGCAGGCTTCCTCGTCACGGCTGTCACGAGCGCACACCGCACAATGTCGACAGCGAGAAAATTATATCAGTGCCCCGTTTGCAAGACGCCAATCCGAAACGCCCCCGGTCTGCATGTGGCCATTATACAACACAGCAGCGTCGGCAGTTGATTACCGCGTGATAGTTTATTGGTTTTTACTGTTTTACTTTTTGCTTCCTCTGTGTTTCATCTAAATTACTCGAATCGAAATATTGACCCGACGAAATAATTTTGTAGTAATAAACAATAATTGAGTGTGAGTTTTATTTGAGCAAAAGACCTTGCTTCTATAAAAAAAATCTCGATTCCTTCAGAAAATTTGAATACTTGATAAGTATTTATATACTTAATGTCTCGGAGACAGTGAAAGGTTGGTAAGAAATATTTAAAACTATGATTATTTTTGGGAAGAATGAAGAATATTTTCAAATTTTTGAGATCCATCTATTTGATTTTCGTAGATAACCAGTAAACTTCGCGATAATGAATCATCTTATCTCAATACAACATAGGAAGGAATAGGTATATCCACACATCACGAACACCAACAAAGAACCTGCTATAAATCTCTATTTTAACTTTTCTTGTAATCTTGGCGAGTTATTCGATATTTAAGCTATTAGAAATTTCGATTTGATTCTGATCGGATTATCAAATAAACTAATTTTTTTGAGAAATGTTTTAAATTTCTACCATCTGCTAAAGCTAAGGATTGCCGACAGTGATTCATTCTTACCTTTTTGGTCTATTTCTGACACAAATTAAGATGGATTCATTCGATTTCGTTCAGATCGATTAGTGTAATTCAAAAAAGGCGTACTTCAACGTTTATGTGGCCTGTTCAACAACAATTGCGGAAATTTCTGTAATAATACACTTGAATCTTATCATTGAATCTTCTCTGTGAAAATAGATTGCGAATCAGAAAAGTGCGACTTATCGATTACGATCTTCGAAGCCAGAAGTGACAGTTTTTGACAATTTGATAATCAAATTAGATCAATGACTCAGTAGTAGCTATAAGGATTTTTTTCGGTTTACGCATTTCCGAGAAAATTTAGCGTATTGAAACAACTACGATTTGTTGAGTATCTAACGGAGAAAACAGATTGAAAAACTGACATGTGAACACAATGATGCTGCTACCACCCACTAGTGGAGATCATTAAATAGATCATGTGTACCCCGAAGATAGCAAAATAGATAAAAACAAAATCTAGAATCAGTATCGTGCAGCGAAGTAGAAGGGAAAAGTTATCTACGGGTTCGAGCCCCGTCTCTGCGGTAACATTTTCGCGGTTTTCATTACATGATTGTTTTCACATGTCAGTTTTTCAATCTGTTTTCCTCGTTTGATAATGATCATATTGAAAACTAGCACAAGACGACTCTACGTCTTAACATAGACTAAAACACAAATCGTTACGATTTGTTGGTGACGTCACCTACATTACACCTTCCGAATAAAAAATGATTTAAATTTGATCAATATCTAACGAGGAAAACATATTGGAAAAATGACATGCGTATACAGCTATGTAATGAAAACCGCAAAAAAACCCATATAGGCATCGAAAGAGACAAAAACAAAATCAGCTTCTGACGGCAAAGCAGAGAGTGAAGATAGACTTGCGATACGACGTGTAAGTGATTGCTGGCGGAGGAGGTACCATATGTCGGAAAAAAACATATGTATCTGTTTTGATTGCTCGACAGCACGAAAAGTGCCGAAGCGATCAAATCACTCAACGAGTGTTTTCAGTGATAAACGACAGTAGAGACATGACTATAATTGAATGCCGTGACGGCCGAGTACAGCGAAGCACATGCTGGGAAGTTTAATTGGCAAAACAATTTCCCTGGATAGGTTCGAGCTACGGGTTCGAGTCCTGTCTCTGCGGTAGCTTTTTAGATGATTTCATAACATACTTGAATTTGCATGTCATATTGCCAATATGTTTTCCTCGTTAGATACTGATCAAATTTAAAACTGGCTCAAGGCGTCTCTACGTCCTAACAAGACTAACACAAATCGAGAAAATCATCAAGAAAATGGCCATCATCCATACGAACCTGATCACTGACCTCTTACCAGCTTTTAAATAAGCCTAAGTTTATTCGTTAATCCGATAGAAAAAGAGCGATTTGTCGGTTACGTCACTTATTCCGTTATATCTCCGCGGGAATAAGAAATGAAAGCCTTTGATCTTCAAAATCAATCAACGATCTAAGCTTTCAAACGAACCTACGATCGTTGAAATTGGTTTAGCTATCTTGAAGAGAATTGAGTGAATTGAAAAAAAAAGATATGTTGGTTTCGTCACTCATACGATTATATCTCCGGAACCGGAAGTACTAGCCTTTTGATTAACGATCTACAACCTAATAGTAGTTTTCAAACGAACAAAATATAGTTGAAATCGTTTCATTGCATGTCGAAAAAATATCCGGGTTGTCGGTTACGCCACTTGAACGATTACATCTCCAGAACCAGAAGCCAATGTATATATACCAAAATAATTTCAATCAAAAAGCAACTATTGTGTTGTGCGAACTAGCATAGAATATATGATGTTTGAACTTGATCCACAACTCAATGGGCCGTATGAATAGAACGTAGCAAGCTTAAATTTCAGTAGTAAATGCTACATGTGGATTACCTTCCTGTCAAAAGCGGAGACTTCACTACACAAAAACTTTCGAACATACTACAAACTGTAGTGTTTACTACAATTTTTCAGGAGGTATCTCCAGAGGTTACTTCTCATGTGTTTACTGATAAAGGGATGTAGAAAATTTAAACAAAGTGGCATTCTTGCAGCAGTAAGTACGTTTCTTGGTTTGTGCATACTTATTCCAGGTTTTTCGGCTCCGTGACGATACGGCATGGAATAAATGCTCAAATTCGAAAGTAGCATAACTACTCGTCGAACGTGTCTTTTTGTTCATACCAAACTGCGTTATACCCTGTGGATTTTTTTGGAGAAGATACTACAAACAACAAACTTTACTACGTTTTATTAAGGGCCAGCCGAGGCAGCCATTTGAATGAAATTATATTCCACAATTAACCGGAAGGATTGTACTTTAATATGAAAAAAGGCGGGTGGGTAATGTCAGAGACATAACTGGATGTCGTGAATACGAAAACAACTGACATGTGCCTTAATACTTCCGAATATCAATTAGTTGATCAATTGTATGAATTGTGCAAGCATTTCCCTTTTCCACAATTTTCGCAAAAACAAAGAAGGCTTCACTTGATCTCGATTACTGTGAATTTCACACAGCGAAAAGTGCACAAATCCAAACAAACATTTCTAGATTTGCACTAAAGAGAGGTTTTTACCTTCGATTTGCGAAGAAGAAATCCTAACAGTTCTTTAGAAAACTTTTAGAGCCAATAGAACAGCTGATTTTGTGTGATGCTCCCCACCGTTGTCCTCTTTTCGTTGTTTTTTTCAACAATGCAAACGACTAGCAGCTGTGACGTAATTGCTCTTGTCGGAAGCGAAACTAGCTTTGCAAACGACACACAAAACACACAAATGAGACAGGTTTTTCAATGGTGTGCTATTGAAATACTTCAATACTTTTGCTATACACGTTTAAGTAGAAAATTTCGATTCTATTGGTAGTTAGATAATATGAATCCTTTCACAGATCACTGAGCTATGGTCTTTCAAAATACGAGAAAGGCAAACGAGCCTCATGAATTATCCTCTTTGATACTAGTTTATACCAAACATTTCAGAAAAGTTTAAGTTTGAATTATTTGAGATTATGTCACACAATTCAATATTTTATCATAAAATTGTGATCATATTTCCGATGGCATGTAGCAAAAATTATGTTGATTCATTAGATACAACAAGAGATATTCACGATCAAAAACTTATCACTCTCTCAGAGGGTGAATTTTGAAAAGGCGACCCATAGTAAAGTAAGTCGTATTCATGACAAAATTAATTTTGAAATCGGATAAACCGTTTGTGTTTTATTGCATGTTTGAAAAAAAAGTTACATGGCGGACTCTGTAGTCGCTGCGGGCCAGGTCTGAAGAATACGGGGGATAGGGGACCAATCCGTGCCGCAAATCATTCAATTTCACCCTTGCTTTTATGCATGAATGCGCTGGTGCATCCTATTTCATAGCTTGATGGAAACTAGAACTCAGGCCCTTAGTACCGTTCTCACTTCCACTTTCACATTCACTTCACTTACATGTCACTTCACTTGATTTTTCCTATTACCAGTATCACGCATAGTAAAGAGATCACTGTAGTGGAAAAAACTATTTTATTCGACAAAATGTTGGTGGCGTGATGTTCATAATGACATCAAGTTCATCCAAGTAATTACTCTGAAGCGGCTTCCGTAATAAGGACGAAGTGATACCGATAATAAGGGTCTCAATGAAAACTACAACGATCAACTGTTATTCAAACACGGCTAAAAACTGAAAATCGCTTGTTGAATCCGAATTTTTCCAACTGAATTGCAGAATAGGTTTTTTTCTCAGTTTTTCTCAATTTTTTCTTCATAGTTCCTAGTTCATAGGTACTTTTGAGGGTCAAACATGAGTTTTTTGTACGCAGCCACAAATCGCTTGCCATATCTGATATTTTATTTCATGTTTTTGGTGTTGTTTCATTGTCCTCTTTGGAATGGTAATAACGATATATCTTTGACGAATTCTTTGAATGTATCGTTTTGTGAGAATTGCATTTCATGTCACTTGTTCTAAGAATACGAGATTCGTATATACGATTTGTCTCATGCTGCCAGTACCATGCCTCCTGAAATACCTACTCAGGCCAGATAAATATATACAACCATGAAACACGAATATGACGTTTCGCTTCATTACCATAGAGACCAAACTTTCACTTTTTGCTATACTTTTCCATCACATGCAGTGAATTTGCAAAACATCACACACCGGCGGGAAAACGCCAGCACCATTCGGAACGATACTCCAAGGACCGGACCCATCTCAAAAATAGATCATCTTGGCAGGTTGTTGTGGGGGCGGTTGCTTCTCATCGTTCACCTTTCATCTTTTACTACACGCCCCTTACAACCACTAAGTACAGGGTGCACAAGATTTTGTGTCGCGAATTACAAACTTCCGGTAATTTGTTTCGGATACACGGTGCGGTAACCAAATCTGTTCGGATGGAGATTTAACGAAATAGTAAAAGTGGACTTTGTGCATTTTTCGAAACATGTTCTCTAGGTATTTGTAGAAACATGTGCTTCGAAAAAGTATTCTTTTCAAAACGGAAAAAATCCTAAAAATGTTTCATATTAATTGTACTACTTAGTAGAACTTAAGAAAAACATTTTCCGAATTCTTCCTTTGAAAGCAATCAAGCAAAGAAACATTTTTTTGTATAAAATATCATCTCAAACCAAACTAAAGCAAGATGTTGCAACTCATCTAAGAGCACTTCCAATAATGTAATATTCTAAGTAAGACAATTTAAACCAAGTTGAGTAGTTCACCGGAACCAATCTATCGCTACAATTCCACTGAACCACTTTCGAATGGTTGCCGGCAATGAACAGACCAATAAACCATTTCTGACTGAGTACATCAATCTCTCAGCACATCAAAAAGCGTGGTTCGAAAAGTAGGAGCTTAGATCAAACGATGCCACCCAGACAGTATGGATCTGCTCGATGCAACAACAAAAAAAAAACACCAGAAGAAAACTTGCGTAATACTGTTCTCGTTCGCATGAAAGGCGAGCATGGTTAACATTACAGTAAACCATGTTACCGGGTTTGACGTCAATTCGACAACCGAACTCAACGCGTGCTCGCCATGGAGAACAAATTTCGGTAGCCTATAGCAAGATTCATGTTTCGACAAGAAACTATTTTCTCCGTGCGCAGCACGCGTCAATCCTCTTCACGTTTCCACAAGTTCCCGGTTGATCCCGTCTGGCTGCGGTAGCAGTTCAGTAGAGGCAATTAAACTGGAAAACTAGGTTGATCGAATCAAATGGTGAAGGTTGCCCCAAATATCTAATTTTACAATGCATGAGTTTTCCATCATGAGAGCTCCTCAGTGAAATGGGTTTAGCATTTAGCACAAAGGGTAATTTTTAACCAATTTTTTAGAAAGTTAGTTGTATATCTTGTTTTAACAAAAAAAACGTGATTAATCCACCTAGCAGTGAGATGATACCTTTTTTTATCAATCCGCATGTGTTTTTGCATGAATATTCTTCGGTGTTTAAGTTTTAATTACATTATTTTAATGACCGTCGTTTTAAGCGACAATTTGAGATTTTAATCACTCATTACTCTGTAATGTCGAAACTGCAAATACAATCGAATTTAAATCTAGAAGTGTGATAATCGATTAAACATGCCATGATATGTAAGTTCCACTTTAGAGTTTACGGTAATTAAAGGTACTTCCAGAGCCGGTATTCAGGAACCAGCATAACCCAAACCGATTCGTATGGCCATATGACGAATAAATTACAGTTTTGAGTACAACTTTGAAGCTTAATTGGATAAAATTAATTAATTTTTGTATTATGTATAAAACTAATTAATTTTGTATATAAGTTTAATTCAATTTGAATTTTTGTTTCTGAAATTTGATTAGGCTTTTTTGAGAAAACGATTGAGCTTTGAGAAACGATTTTATACTGGAACCGGAATTCTAAAATCGGTATGGCCAAAGTCAGATAAATTCACCTGAATAGCTGTATAGTTTACATTTGTTTCAAAATATTTGAAAATCAGTGAAGACATCTTTGACAAGTCATAGCACGAATTAAATTTTTAGGTGCCTTCTGAATCGACAACTGAATACCACTAAAACTGAAAAAAGTTATTTTCTTTTATCGACTATCCAAATCTGCTAACCCGATAAACCTGAATAATTTATGTGGAATAGACATTTTTATACTAATCACCCTGTATCTCCGAAACCGGAAGTTAGATCTGACTGAAAAGCAAGATGTTTTATAGAATCTTGAAACTTTTCATTTGAATCTTAGATGATTCTAAGATTTCATTTGAATCTTATATCGGTTCAGCCATCTACGAGAAGAATGAGTTACACAATTTTGATTTCGTTTCATATATCATCCTGTAGTTCCGGAACCAGAGGTCGGAACCAAACATAATTCAGGAACTTTGTTTGGGAGCATACGAATTTTCGTATGAATCTGAATTTGTAGAAAAGAAATTTTCAGAGAAAATTGAGTGAAATTATTTGTCACACACGCATTTGCTGATCTCGACGAACTGATTCGAATGGTATATGGATGTTATGTTCTTCCAGCATTTATTGCTGTAAGTAGTTTAAAACAATATAATTAAAAAAAATCTGTCATCATCTGGTTTATATATGTCATATTCGACATTATGTTGCCAAAAACGAGCCGTGCTAAAATCGGTCCGAGGCAAATTGTCATGAAAAAGGATGCTGTACACAGTCTTTTTGGTACTTAGAAACAATTGTATGTAACAGAATAAAAAATCGTGTTTTCCGTTGCTCCCAAGCATTGCTTTGTCATACAGCGCTCAAAACTCCTACTGCTGGAATAGGGGGAAAAGTCGTTTACACAAAAATTTCGATATCTCCGTTAAAAATGGACGGATTTTAACAATCTATGGCTTGTTGAATAGGTATTATCGTATGGAATCTAAGTCTGAAAACATTTTCTGTTTTCAAGGTCAATTGTGAAAGATACTGTCAAAAAACTGAAAATTTTGACATAAAACTTCGAATAACTCAAAAAGTAAACATCCGATCTCAAAACCATTCAATAGCGTTTTGGGTGACGGGGAGACCTTTCATTTGCGACTAGTGTGATCAAAATCGGTCCAGCCATCTCTGAGATCTCGACCTCTTAGTTGACAACACACATACAGACACACACACATACACACACACACACACACACAGCCATTTGCTCAGTTCGTCGAGCTGAATCGATTGGTATATGTCATTCGGCCCTCCGGGCCTCGGAAAAATTTTCGAAAGTTTGAGCGAATTCTATACCTATTTTTTATATATATAAAAAAAGGTAAAAACAGTTACTTCACGTGAATCATACGAGGAACTATAGCATGCAGGATTGCTTCTAGCCGTGCGTAAAAAAAAAGAGACAAATCGGTGATGCCTTCCCTGGCGGATGCTTCGTGATTACGAACAAGAAACGCTAGGGTGCCACTAGAACCTATTTGTCGATTTAATTAGCCGTGGTGCGAGTTCAAAAACAAGTCACAAACAGGCCAGTCGTCTATTTGTCTATGACGTCAATCCCCCCGGAGTCGCGAAACTATCAGCCGAGAGTGCTTCTTGAGATAAGACCTGACAATTTGTTGATTAGAACCGTGAACGTAGAACATAGAGCGTGGAAAATATTCAGCCTTGCGAGTGACCAAGGGCGCCAACATTTTTCCGCTTCACCAATTGCTGATGGTTTACAATGTTTACTCCGTATTTATTAGCAGCTATATTATTCAAACACATAAATTTTTTTAACGTTTACGATGTAAAGGTACTACATTATGAATAAGCTTTAAGCGTTCAGTTGGTGATGTTCTCTTTTTAAACAAATTTGATTTATGTTCCCAATTTAAAATAATGTATTACAATTTTTTAGCATCCGAAAGAAACCCAACAGTGAACATATGTTTGAATATTGCACTAAATTTTGAGGCCACGTACGTAAACATTGAATATAACGAAATGTTCGCAAATTATTCAATGGAAAACGTGATCCCACTTTCCTCCGAAGACTTACGTCAAAGTGCGGCACTATACTTTGAAAATTACCTACCAGAGTCGTGCCCCTTCCAGCTGTAGTCGTTGCTAACTGCTCCCCAAGAAAATGGAAGCAAGCCCGAGTAATGTTTTTAATTTCATCACATCTTGCGATGAAGCGCGGTGCACTCCCCGGGATTTATAAATCATCTTTTTGCCAAGCCCGGTAGGATGATCTTGACAGTGTAGAAATGGGGTGGAGAAATGATTGAAGATCGCGAGAACATTGAACCGTTGGATTGCTCGGGGCTCACGTGTTCGAGAGTCACTATGGGCGGTGTTTTATAATATGTCATGACTTGGAATTAATTTCAGTGTGTGTGTAAATATAAGCTACACTGCATTTTTATTAAATCTGTACTGAACTTACTTCTCAATGTTTGCCCTTATCGAGGTTATCGACACAGATCAACTTTAGATATTATCGTAAAAATTTAATTTCACGTCAGCCTGATCTCGTTAACAGTTGAAGAAACAAAGATTTCTAAAAATTATGGAAGATAAGGAGAACGTTTTGATAAAATTATAATATGGCCTACCAATTGGCATCGATGCATAATTACTCTTACTAACGAACGATGAAGTAAAAGTTCGTACAATCCTTACTTTAAAATCTAGTATTTATTCTTCGATTCTTTCGATAGTTACGTATTTCGTTTTCTACTCGCATGCTTCTTCAGTGTTTGAACTATGTAGAATGAAAGAGCACAGCTGCGCAATCCCTTTAAGTATACACTCAAAATAACTAAAAATTTTCTTGGATTTTATTGGGTAAAACTAATCGATTTCGATTAGATTCGATTCGATTCGATGGTTTATTTTTAAAGGTCATGTTTGATTTATCATGCTAGCAGCTTAGCAATGACATCCACACCAATCGAGCAAAGACACACACCACAAACGGGTAATGAAACGGTATAATTGAGTAATAACATACACACTTAAAACCGAGTCTCGTACGCAAACTGATTATATAGAAATGCAACGAAAGATTACCATTCTCGAAGGGAGCGGGTCATTTTGCTGAAAGCCATTTCGCCGAAAGTCGTTTCGCCGAAAGTCGTTTCGCCGAATACCATTTCGCCGAAAGGGTTATTTCTTTTCACATAATTAATAAGAAAACTGCAAGTTCTGGCGGAAGCGGCGGTCTCTTGCATACAGACCAGTAACTGCCTCATTTGCCGGTCTATTCAAAGCTAGGTTTCTTTACTTCAGTTAGGTCCGAAAGAGTGGTAGCGAGGTCGGATAGCACACGAACAAAACGATGAGGCGATTCTTTATTTCATTTGCATTCAGTTATCGAGAAATCCCATAAACCATTTCGGCGAAACAGGACATTCGAAACTGTATATGTGATGAGTCTAGACAATTCCTACACGAAATGTTTACCACAAATATTGATTTATTCTACAACAATGCCCAGAACTCTACCTCTTTTACAATTATCCATACAGTACTACTATACTAGCTACCAGCCAATTGCATGAAATAACTCACCAGGTCACTCCATCAAACGAGCGGTAGCTCAGTTTTTCATAGTATTTGTACCTTGGGAAAGTGAACACGTGACTGACATCGACTGGTGACAGTACTATAGCGAATAGGTTATGTATAATCGTTTCGCTGTATTTACATTGAAACAATTACAGAATGTATCTTTTCAGGGAAATATATGTTTGCGTATGCTAATTCGCCTATTAATGTACTACGACAAGAAGACTTCATGATATCACATATAATGGGAAAAGACTTTTTAAACAGAGAGGTTTTAAATAGTGAAATCTTAAAACAAATGTTGCTTCAATTTTGTGTGAACAAAGATATTTTGGCCCACCTAACAAACTTTATGGAGTCAATCGATGTTAAGTAACCCATGTTGCATCAATTTGAAGCTAATTACATTAAATTACCTATTGCGGATGGGGTTTTCAAAGATATTACAACATTTGGTGGATATTTTTACAAAGTGGGTCAAAATAAAACCAATCCTAAAATGGGCCAAAATACCTCTGTTACCCTATTCAACAAAGAACCTGGTTAGTCTGGTTAGATTAATCATAGCTAGGGTTACCACCTCAGATCCATCCTTCTCCCGGGCTTGGCAGCGATTTTATTTGGAGGAAAAGATCCTCAATTTGACTTTCCGGCATTTCAAATCGTGCTGTTATACCAGATGCTAGAGACCTATCTCAGTACTCGTTTTTTCTTATTTTTTCACATTGATTGGAGTGTCTATCTAACTATTGATCTAATTACCGGAAACTGAACGATGCGTGGTATTTGCGCATTGTTTTGTCTAAGTGATCTGTTTCTTTGATTAACAACAAAGTTTCAGTCAATGTGTACTTATTAGTGAGCTTTTGGCTCCCGAATTACTAATTTATACCAGTATGAAAAGTGCGCCAGCGTAACAACACACAATTTTGATGGTGCTTTTTCAGATAAAATTGACGGTGCTTTTTTAGGTGCCTGTTGAGATATATTCAATCACATCCCAGGATAGTAAAGTTGGAAGAACAGTTCCAGGAATTGAAGAAGGTGAACTAGTTCGTATCCCAACGGCAAAAAAAACTATTTTATCGTTCTGTCGTTTAGTTTTTTAGTAAGTCCGTTTTTTAGTAAGTCCGGCAGCCCGGTAGCTACTTCTAGGCCCGACACAGCAGGGCGAGGCCCGTGCGGATGGTCCCCCTAACCGTAGCCAACATTTCGGGCAATCAGTGAACTATCAGCATTCTAAGTAAAGTCAACAAACCATCGAATATGCAAGGATCAGTAAAAAAAATTTTTAGTTCATCTTTAGGAGTTCAACAAACAAGTCTGAATAAATATTTACTTAGTCTTATCGATCTTTTGTGTGGGCTACTCATCTTCGATGTTTTGATCTATGCGCACGCAAAAGCCAGCGATCGCAAAACAACTAAAATGTTAGTTGTTTTTCTGAATTTGATTGGGTTGTTTTAACTAAACTGTTATTTTTGATTTATCGTATTGGCAGTATAGCAATGACACTCAGCAAAGACACACACCACAAACTAGTAATGAAACGTTACAGTTGAGCAATGACATACACCCTAAGCGAAAAATGAAACGTTTCAATGAGGTGTCACTCGTACAACTGAGCAATGACACAATCTGTCTGTCACCCTGAATCACGGTGGTATCACGCGAGCATCATGATACAACGGTGATTCCCGTTGATTTATCGTTGTACTGTTCAAAATCACATCACTGTTTACTGCTGCCAACGCCATGCCGATGGTGAACTCATGAAACAATATTTCCTTCTTCTGAATATCAAATAATAAACAACCTTCGTTTTATTTTGAAAAAAAAATCTTGGTAAAATGCCAACAAGCAGCATAAAACTTATATACTTTGCAGCATGTTTTCAAAAAGCACTCAAACCAAGAAATATTCATACATTTGGTGAAGTTTTGAAATACAAATAAGGAAAACAATTTATTCATGGTAATTTGAAGGGGAAAAAGCTTGCTTTTACCCCCAAATTTATGCTAGGTGCACATAACCATTTTCCTAAGTTTACGTTTCGTCTTCGACTCATCAGTGCGTCAGCAGATTATGCTGACGCGAACCCCCGGATCAACATAATCCGCTGAGCAGACGTAAAGTTAATGCTATTTGCAAGACACTTTTTTATTACACATGAAGTGTAACGTCTAAACTGACGTCTCGAACGAAACAAGTTTCGGCTTACTGGCCGTACAGATTGTGGTCAGTTTAGACATTACACTTCATGTGTAATAAAAAAGTGTCTTGCAAATAGCATTAACTTTACGTCTGCTCAGCGGATTATGTTGATCCGGGGGTTCGCGTCAGCATAATCTGCTGACGCACTGATGAGTCGAAGACGAAACGTAAACTTAAGAATTTATTCATATTTGTACCGAAAATCAGCACTATTGAGTAATTGTTTTCTATTCAATAACAAGTAAATTTATTGTTCCAAATCCAAAAATATCCAATACATCAATAAACAGATTGTGTAATTATCCTGGTTATTGATGACCTATCGAAATTCCATTTATCACATTGGTCTTATCATTATCACTTTAAGTGTTTTTTATTATATTGACATGAATTGTCCGAAAATAAAAGAAAAAATTGAAACATTAATACTGTAGCAATATCTTTTTAATACATGGAAAACTTGTTTTACAATTAACTCAAATATTCTTCTGCATACTTTCTTTTACATGAAACGTGCACTAAGTAACTGACATAAATGACGTTCATTTTCCATTAAAAAATTTCAATATGAAACGTTTCTGGTGAGTTTTTGTTTTGCGTTTTGCTGTCTTCGGTCTCCGCCAAGTGACAGCATTTGAATACAGCAATTTCGTTTACCTGAATGGTTATGACAAAATCAACAGATATGCTAGTTAAATCAACAACATTTTAGTTGAAACAACCAGGGCGTAAAACAATCATTGCAATTTTGTAATTTTGTTATCTGCGGGTTTGCCGTGAGGAAAGATTCGGACCACAGTAACATGACTGTGTGCCAGGAAAGTAAGGATGATAAATGTTTGGTGCGGTTCATGAATTGTTTAGATGATGAAACATCAGCTAAACCCGTCAAGTAAATCGTAGAAACTGAACCGAGTTTAACAGCATTTGAAAACGCTATGTGCTATCGTAAAACAGTTTCTTTATACGATTCACATGGATGAACAATAACCGAAAACCACTCCTCCAAATGCTAGTCTATTTCTGCTGGGGAATCACACTCCTCCGAATAAGATAAATTTAACTCTCGACCAAATATAAACAATTGCATACGGTATCTTCACATTCAAAACCACAGCCATCTATTAAATTAGTCAGTAGTAGGAGTAGTTTGTCTTCCAGGGGTTTGAGAAGTTTTTTTTTGACGATTTATCCTCCTCCCAACATCAATCATTTATTTTGTAATGGCTGGTAACAGATCAGATTCTTTATTTTTAGATTCGAGAAGAAAGTTTGTTGGTTGCTGTGACTATTCTCGTTCTGAACTGTTTTTCTTCCTTCTAAACATAAACCAGAGTATGTAATTCTAGTTGTTAACTATATGATAAAGTTCAAATATAGATTTAGATCAGAATCTTGCAAAAATTTAAAAACACTTCATTACAAAATTGTTTGCAATGAATACCTTTAGGGCCAAACTTGTTAGACATTTATAAAGAATATTCTAAAGCTGTTTATTTGTATTATCATTGGAATCTAACATGAAAATAAGAGCAAATATCCTACATCACCACACATTCTCTAGTCGGGAGGTTCACATCTGCTCACCAGCCGGTTAAACAAAGTCTAGTTATTTCTGTTTCCCTACTCTTCCTCGTTACTTATTTATGGAATACCGTACAACATCAGAGAAAATCATGTGCTTTTATCTGGTCTGCAATGGACAAAACAATGCTTTAATAATAACGAAATAACACAAGACTGAAAAGTTTTTTGTTGCCGAGTGGATGGATATCAACCGGCCGATACTATTTTTATATGCCAATATTTTTAGTGATGTCACATTCAACCGCAAGCCTCGTAACAATCGTCGGCTTTGAAGTCACGTGATTCACGAGTTGGTTGGTTGAAGAGTTAGAAGACGTCATCATGGCTTAACGAGAAATTCGAATTGCGTCACAATCCATTTCACTGGAAGTAACGACCTAGCTTGGTTCACCGAAATTATGACGTTCGCTTCTAGACGAAATGACTTTGCTACAGAAATATTGAATAAATTATGAATAAATTGAACTGCACGGCCTCCGTGTTGATATGCACGTTAAAGCGTTTATGTGAGATTATAGTAATAGTAAAAAAAATTGTATGGTTAAACGATCACAAAAAGTAGGAAACAATTCCAATGTTTTTCAAGAGTATTTGAATCGACATAGCATGGTTCGAACGCGTGTCTCTCCAATGCATGACAGCGTGATATTCATCCTAACTGACAGCCTGAAATTCATCATTATTTTTACTCTACTCCATTGTAGTATTTAACATTACAGTCTGCAATTGTTACTTTTGTGAATTGTTACTGGAAAACGGAGCATTTGTCTTTCTATAGACAGTTATTTTACAGCAATTATAAAGATTGTTATTCTTCACGTCCCAGATTAACCATTGTATTAACGTATTAACAAATGACAGCATAACTAATTCAATTCAATGAATCGAAGAAAATCAGCCAGCATCAATCAAATTTTCCACTGTGGAATATTCCCATCGCAAATAGGGAACGGCTTCAAACCACTCGCAAGATCACAGTACAATTGGATTGAAAATTGCTCGAACAAATAGCACCTTTCCATTAGCCGGATGCCTAACAGCTGCTCCGTTGTGTGTTGAATAGACTGTGTATGTGTGTCGATTTGATTTGTGGCATTTGTGTCAACGGTAGAAAAGGAAGAATTGCAAATCTGTCCTCGGACACATGTCGGAAGCGAAGATGCGAAGATGATAACAACAACGTCGCTGCTTCGTTTATGTATCCTACCTTCGTACTACCGAGGCGCTAACACTTTTTCTGACTACGTCTGTACAAACAATTGAATAAAATTGTAAAAATAATGGATACACTTAGAAATATAATCTAGTAAAATCAAATAAAATCAAATCAATTTAGCAAATCTCGGACTTCAGCAAAACTGACGTTCTGGCGATAAAATAACTGAACGCATAATAAAAATAAAACAGTGCCAAACATTATATACATATTGATTGTCACAACTATGCCACAGAAGATTGATAACCGTTATTCCATACTACTGATAACTTGACAGTCAATTTTCTTCCATAATCGTAAGAGACGAGACACGTGATTGGTTGCTTATGAAAACGTAACGGAGCCGTGCCAGTTTTATCACAAATGCTGTTTGACGGAGACCAAACTCTACTAAATCAGAGCTCGAATCAACAATCAGTAATCATAAAACTCCAAAAAACTATTATCATAATCAACCTCAGTACGACCAACCACGTGTGTTTCCAGGACATCATCAGCTATAACCAACAATTCACTATCCAAAGATCAGTATAGTAAGTAACATAACGAAACATGGCAAGCATGCATGAGGACAAGAGTAGCGAACAAACAAACCCCCCGTCGTGTCATTATTCTCGTTCTAGCGTTCACAAGTAAAAAAGGTCTAGGTACTGAAAAAATAAAATATTTACTGATTTTTTGGTAAAGTGCATCTTTTTGCTGAAATTTTTGCTGAACTCTTCACGATTATGTTGAAATCAGCAAGTACGCTTGCCGAAGTTTCGAAATATGTGATGTGTGCAAGGGGAGAGTCGCTTAACACGAACTATATTGTGCCTCTAAAAACATCCGTGATATACTGTGAGTCTAAGTGTGCCACGCTGTGCTCCATGAAACAGCTACTTGTCAAAACTGTGCCCTTTGTGTGCCGCAACTGTGCAACTGTATGAAAACGAAAGTGCCAATATTGATAAATGCACCAACGCATTGTGTTCATGTGTGATTGGCACATTGTTCTAAGCGTCCTCCCCTTGGATGTGTGTTATTTATAGAAATCGCCTTCCATAGCTTGCTTTTAGTGCCAAGAAGTTACTATGGGATTTACTGTCAAGAAATTATTACGAGATTCCGAATTACGAGACGCCACGACTGGTAGTAATATCAGACAAATTTGGCGAAGGTGATTGCTCTCTGGTCTGGAGGAATAACGAAATCCCTATTGGATCGTATATGTTCTGAATTTACTGTTTTTTGCATGGCCATCATTGTGTTTAGCGTTTTTGCCTTTCTCATATAGAAAGGCTATGCAATCACTGTGAAAATCGACTTTCGAACGGAGCCTCGGAGACCCATAGTGTTATATACCATTCGACTCAGCTCGACGAACTGAGCAAATGTCTGTGTGTGTGTGTATGTGTCCGTGTGTGTGTGTGTATGTGTCCGTGTGTGTGTGTGTGTGTATGTGTGTGTATGTAACAAAAATATGCACTCACTTTTTTCAGAGATGGCTGAACCGATTTTCACAAACAAAGATTCAAATGAAAGGTCTCATAGTCCCATAGCCTGCTATTAAATTTCATTCCGATCCGACTTTCGGTTCCGGATATATAGGATGATATGTTCCAAAAAAGTGAAAATAATATGCACTCACTTTTTTCAGAGATGGCTGAACCGATTTTCACAAACTAAGATTCAAATAAAAGGTATTATGGTCCCATAGCTTGCTATTGAATTTCATTTGAATGTGACTTCCGGTTCCGGAGTTATATGGTAATATGTGAAAATTTGAAAAAAAGTTTACACTCAATTATCTCTGGAACAACTCAACCGATTTTTGCAAACTAAGATTCAAATGAAAGGTCTTAGATTCTCCTAAAAATTTGTGGAACATTTTATCAGGATCCGACTTCCGGTTTCGGAACTAAAACGTGATAAGTGGGAAATTACCAATTTTATAAGTATTTTTTCACGAACAATGGTTAAAAACAGGTACAAATCCCTTAAAACTGCCTGATAAATTCTTCTAGTTTGCAGAGTTTGTTAGTTTGTGAACATAAAAACTTAATTCGGCACTACTGGTCCCCTCTTTTCCTGTTCCGAGAGCACCGAAAGTGGAGAAGAAAAACTCCTTAAACTAAATTCACTTCGATTTCTTTGCGATGCCGATTTTGACAAATCTTGATTTGAATTAAAGTTCATACTGTTTTTAAAGCTATTGTGAAATTTCATCCGGATTCGACTTCCGGTTCCGCAGTTACAGGGCGATGAGTGTCAAATATTTCAAATCGCCATATAGAGTGACAATATGTGCAACACCGAAAGAAGAAGAAAACACAAAACGAACAAGGCGTACTTTATTCTATTTCGTACACGTTGTGTAGTGATGTCATTAATTTTAATATTAATAATAATAATAATAATAATAATAATAATAATAATAATAATAATAATAATAAAAATAATAATAATAATAATAATAATAATAATAATAATAATAATAATAATAATAATAATAATAATAATAATAATAATAATAATAATAAATAATAAAAATAATAATTCTATTACATGTTTTATGCTGTTTAGCTCGACTTACATATGCAGAAGTAACAAAAACGCAGATTCGTTTCGTTTGTTAGAATTCGTTTAATTGATTTAATTGAAATAGAGTATGAGATAGTAAGTATAGGTTTAACTACGTTCAAAACTGTTCCAATTTGTAGGTCATATTTGTTGGTAGTAAACGAACCAACTTTGGCTATTCCGTTTATCTGAATCCGGTCTCGGAAGAATTGGAAATAGTGATCAAAAACTGCAAAAAGGATCTCACTTACTTTTCTTGGAGATGGCCAAATCGATTTTCACAAACTTATAGGTTCAAAAGAAAAGTCTTACAGTTTCATACAGAATTCCTTAATTTGTTGTGGATACTACTTTCGGTTCCGGAACTACAGGGTAAACAGATTTTATAGAGTTTGTTAGATTAGGTTCGAACAATTTATCGTAAAATTTTCGGTTTTCCTTGCAAATTTTTCATAGCAAGGCCAGATCTACTCTCTATTAATTGAAGTTCACAGAAGTGTTCGCTCACAATCACGCGCCAGTGGTCACTTGGGTGTATTTAGACGAGAGCGCGTGTGAGCGATTCATGCGAAGAGAATGTGTTTCACTCGCGCCAGCTGCTTTAACCACAAGCACACACTCAAATGCTGTCTATTCGACACTGAGAAGAAGTGCGCTTTCCTCTTTGTGCGGTGCTTCGTTTTTTTCATCCTCGGTGTGGCAAAAATCTGACTCTAGCGTGTATAACTCTGGTGAAATGCCATCTCTGGTTGTTGATAAATAACAAAACAAAATGAAACAAATTTGAAACTAACTTTTTTTTTTCGTCTAGATGGAGACTCCCGATAAGAAAATCTGCTACTTTCGAGATTAATAAAAAGATATCGTTTTGACTCAACCTTGACCTTGAACGTCATTGATGACATGGTGATAGAATAAGAATTCTCATGAAAGTGTGTGATTTAATAAGTTATTTCGGCATTTATTGGTTCGGAAAACAAAAGCACTATAACAATTGAAATAATTCTGCATAACTTTTCAATTTCCAAAAATTAAAAATTCTCGAAAAATCATAGTGGTACATTTGAGAACTATATGAAACTCGGGACTACTATTTTAATGAGCAGTTTTACTCGACAACTTAAGAGATATCGATATCATAAACGGCTTTTCAAAATCATAAATTTTTCTTCTTTCGTCTTCAAAAGCAACATTCAAAAGTCAAAGCGTGTACTTTTAAATTAAACAATAAATCAAAATCTATAAAGTCTCCACCATATATTCCAATATATGCAAGGTATGTGTCTGAACACTAGGATCGATTAGTTCTTAAGGGGCGGGTAGGGTGTAACACTTTTTAAAAATCATTTATTATTTTCTTTATATTTTCTTATAGTAAATATTTTACGAATATTCTGTGAAATTTTCAAGCCCATTGGAACGATACTCTGGAAGTTATGTCCCTCTTTCCATGGCTATCTCATTCTTAGAAGAAGCCAGAGCTCGGCGCACAGGCCCAAGATTTCTACTTCGATTGACTTCAAATCTTGACAAAACATTCTTGAAATGTTTTATTATAACAGAATACAAAAGAAAATACATGATTTTTTGAATATGTTGGACCATACGGGCTCCCTAGAGTAATGAATTGTCTTTCAAAAACTACTGCACCAATTTTTTTCAAATTTTGCACACACTTTCTACATATAAAAAACCTGACCCCAACGTTTTCCTTTTCGGTTCCAACTACAAAATGGCGGATTTTTTCGTAAAAAATCGTAGTTTTCACTTTGAACAACCACCAAAAATTTAAAAAAATTAGAAAAAAAACAACAGAAACGTTGGGGTCTAGAAAAACTTCTCTAACTATGCTGTATTCATTTGTTCACTTCCGATTAGTCTGCGCTGAGATACAGTGGACACCGCAAATCATGATTTTTAAGAAACGTCCTCAAAAATACCACTTCACCGACTTATTTCTCAATATTGTTCCACGAAAAAATTATAAAACATTGTTCGAATGATGCTATTTATCATGCAAAACATTTGAATTTATTTTGTTGAACGATAATTCTGAAAAAAAAATTCATGCAAACGATGATTTTTTTCATCGTTTTTACTCTAACCAAATAGAAAACTTTGTTCTTGTACGTACGAAAAAAATAAAACAGAAACTCAATATATAACAGTTTCAAGAACGACCTACAAACATACGGATCGGCGCAAAACATGTTTACTGACCATTCGGTGATTAAATTTCCTTCACCAGGTGTATTATTGAATATGTGTTAATTGAATCGAAAAATAATGTAAATAACTTTAACAAATATATTATGATGTTGTGTAAATGTGGTTCATTCTGAAAATCTATTATACACATTGTAGTTAGCGGAGCAGGCATGGCGTGTTGTTTTTGATTTCTACAGCACCTTGACAACCAACTTGTACATCTGTGAACTTTCGCGGTGGCGTTGACATTTTCACAGTCTGACACCTGTTACTATTTATTTTAATTGAAAGACAGCTGCTTACACTTGGTGATGTTAGTTTTGCACTTTTGATAAAAAAGTTACCGCGGAGCATCATCAGAAAATTGCACTTTTGTTCAAAATACAAATCCCTTCATCGTTTTAGCTTGGTATCGAACCCTATTTAATACAGTTTCTACCCCACATCAGCTATTAAACTGTTCGGTCAGTTTGGTGGAAACCAGATTCGATCCTAATTTCAACGGTATGAAATTGGGGTCAGCTTCGTTCACACCCCCGTTGCTAAGTACAAATCCAACTCAACTTTGTGCAAATTGTTTCTTTGAATAAGAGAACTTGAGCAAGGCCCGTACTCAGAATTTTGTTTCCGGAGGGGCTAGTTGACTTCACCAGTTTCGTAAGCGCCGGAAAAAGCTCAACTGATTTTAATAAACTTAAGCTCGTTTGAAAGCTATTATTGGGTTATAAATCAAGTTCAAATATCAAATCGCTGTCGCTTTCGGTTCCGGAGATATGATGGTATAAATGGCGTAACCGACAAAACACGTTGTTGTTTTCGCTACTATTGAACTATTTGTCAAGTTCGAAAATCAAACGGTAGTCACTTCCTGTTCCGGAGCTATAATGGTATAAGTGACGTAACCGAGAAAAAGTCTTGTTCTTGCCTTTCTCCACAGAATGGTTTAGAATTGCTGGAAAAAAAACGACTTTCGAACGGTGCCTCGAAGACCCCTTAGTGTTGTATACCATTCGACTTAGCTCGACGAGTTCGAAAATGTATGTGAGTGTGTGTGCATTTTTCAAAGATATTTTTACCAAGCTTATGCTCGTTTAAAAGCTACTATTGGGTCTTTGATCAAATTTGAAGATAAAATGGTTGCCACTTTCGGTTCCGGAGGTAAAATGACATAATTGACGTAATCGACTAGCTTTTCAAAGTGCAACTTTGGCTCAAACTTCTCGAAAATAATCAACAAATTTAGATAAACTTCGGCTTATTTAAAATCTGGAATGATGTTTCAGATCAAGTTCGGGATATTTAATCTTATATATGACTTAACCGACAAAATGTAGTGTTTTTCAGTGCACCAACATTTCTCGACGATGCCTGAATCGAGCTCGAATGTCTTAAACACGTTTAAAAGCTACTATTAGGTTATTTGATATGCTTATAATACGACCGTTCTACACATAACTGTCCCATATTTCCATATTATATATATATATATATATATATATATATATATATATATATATATATATATATATATATATATATATATATATATATATATATATATATATATATATATATATATATATATATATATATATATATATATATATATATATATATATATATATATATAAAGGATGATGTAGTTAATTCAAAGAAATCTCTTACGAAACGAAAAATAATAAATCACCAGTTTTTATTTGTCAACGGATTCATGATAAACTAAATAACGATTTTTACATAAATCACTTTTTTTTGTTTATTGATCTTTTTAAATGGGGTTGCATAGTAACTAGTTTGCAGCAACCAAAAAATTGTTTGCTCGAGAAGAATTAATTTTATCATTAGCAAAGGAGTCACTCAGTTTTCGGTAACTGATGATGAATCGATAACGGACACTTTCAATGCCGATTTTTATTCGGAGTGGCTAGTCGTGTGATCGATTGACTCATTGAAATGAAATTCAATCGGCATCACAAATTGGCCAGAAAACAACTCCCAACCAGCTCCCATCTTCATTATGCGTGATTCTATTGGTTCCATCGATTACGAGAAATTTTTTCTAGGAACCAATTCAATAAACATAACTTTTCGTTTTCAGTCTATTGACCTCATTTAACTTCAGCACTGCCAAAACAAACATTTTTCCAGTGCAAAAACAACATGAATCGCCTTGATATTTGAACACCCGAATGTCTGCTTTCTACGATGATGACGACGACGACGACGACCTTTCCCACAAACCACTTGATTTGACTGCGGATGCGTCAGCGTCTAGTCAATTATAATCAATTCAATCCACCCAATTCGGACACTGTCAATCGAAGTCCCAAAAACATCTCAATTATGGTGTTCGGTAATTAGAATTAACTGACGGAAGGCATAGGTTAGTTATTTTTCTTTTGCTGTCACTCGGTGTTGTCGTGGACGACCGGTCCCCAGGCAAACAGTTTAGTGGGATCACGTTGATAACATATGGACTTGAGACGAGCAACAATACGACTTTAAAATTGGATTGATTGCTATCAGCAAATCTATTTTTGTTCGGCGCTATCGCTTGGAATCGATTACAGAATCGACTGCACCTGATGGCGCAAACTAAACTAAACTTTCCTACGTTCTAAAGATCACCATACGTTTCCGAGTGACGATCATTATCAAATCACGCTCGAAAGTGCCACAAATTGCCCAGCCAGACTTGAACGGCCGATTGCAAAGTTTATTATTTGGAAATCGAGTCTGACCTCCCCGATTACGGCACGGCAAACGGCTTGGCGACAGCGTTCTTTCTTCGACGAACGGAACACCTCCTTCGACACGCGCAGCAAAATGCTCATGTTCGGTAAGGTCAGTGCCTGATCGATAGGAGCTCCATGCGAGGGCTTCCAGTAAAACGACAGTAAGTGACAACAAGTGGCGACCAGCCATCAGCACTTTGCACGGTCAGATTTCACACCCAACACTTTGTCAACATCGAATTACGCAACCGAACACCTCAAGCCACCGGCCGTCGGACAATCCAAGCAAGCCGATGTTCAAACAAGGAAGGAAAGTGCCAGCTAGCAAGCAAACGAGGGAACCATTGCTCGGAATTGGGCAGCCAGGTGCTGAAGATGCAAAACTAGACCAGGCCAGGTTGGTGGAATTTGATCGACATACGTCAATCGGACAGCACGGAAGGGGAACTACATTCATTTGGTGATCAAGCGAAAAAATTTCCCATAGATACTGAAATCATGACCAGAACAATTCACGGTCAGATGAGAACCACCACGCGGGACACAGCAATTTCACGGCAGAGAGTGAATCTTCTCGCTGTTACTAAATTTGTTATCAGCAGTCGGGAATGGTGAGATGGGTCAACAGCAACGCCGGCTTAAAGTAGGCGAGTAAATTACGGATGTTAGGTTATCAGGCGTTCTCAAGTAAGATGAAATCACAAGGCATACGTTGAATAATTCCAGCGCAATGTAGTGTGATTCAGTACATTGGTTCGGATTTCGCAATTTTGAACATTGCAAAGTCCAAGTTCCCAAGGTTATCATTATGAAAAGTTTTTGTAGAACAGCATGGCAAGCAGTAAAAAAAACTGCGGGAGGCGTCAAGTTGTCAAGAAACAATCGTGATTAAAGCCATCAAAATAAGTATAGCTGTTACTATGGTGCAATTCGAACGAAAAATTATATTTCTATTCTTATGTCGTATTCGTTTGATAACGCACGTGACCCAGATACCAGCCTAACTGCTGTCAAATCGTTTGATGGAAGCCGATCAAACCAGGTTTCAATGCCATTGAACTGAAATTTGGGTTAAAAATATAGAAAGAAAACTTTTTTGTTTTCTTTAAAAACAAAATTCTCATTTTTTCGACAGTACTACCTAGTTACCGAAACCAAATAAATACTCCAATCTGATGATTCTAGCATAATTTGATTAGTTCCCATTTTAGTATTTGATTTTGTTCGGGTACACCTCGCTTGCTGCAAACTCAAAATGAAATGACACACCACTCAAATTCATAAAAAGTGCACGTACTCTAAACTTCCACCACCTATCTACTCATTTTTGAGTTAAGGGACGAAGCTGTCAAAATTTAAATATTTGTTCCTCAAAATACAGAAAAAATATTTTTTTCAAAATTTGAGTAAATTTAACATAAACCACGAGTTCCGTGCACTCAATAAAGACATTCTTGTTCGTAAATGTTCACATACAAAGTCATTCATTTTTCTTTTAAAAGGTAAGCCCAAAAAAGTGATTCAAAACCGTTTCCTTTTGACCGGTTTGGATTCGAAATTGTACGATTTTGATATCCTTATGTTGTACTACTCGCTTAGCATAATTGAAACCGCAAAATTTCTGTTGAAAACATGATTGATGATTTATGATTTCAAAACCAGATCTAAAAACGGCAATGCATTCTTAAATTCGATAGGAATATTCCGAAAACTCAACGCTTATGGCATATTCAGTAGTGTTCTAGTTCTAGATGCATAATTTATGTCAGTTTTAAAATTTAAATCTGGATATTATAACAAGAAAATCTGGTAGCCCCAGCAGTGTTGTACTCGTGTTTCAAATATAAAAAAAAGAACGGCATCACATGCCAGTTTTAAATTTAACAGAAGAACTGTTCGAATAAATTAAACTAGAACAGCTCGCTGGGGATACGTTTGTTCTAGTTTCAGTTCTATTATAGATCTTCCATATGAAACTTCTAGGAATATTCCGAAAACTCAACGCTTATGGCATATTCAGTAGTGTTCTAGTTCTAGATGCATAATTTATGTCAGTTTTAAAATTTAAATCTGGATATTATAACAAAAAAATCTGGTAGCCCCAGCAGTGTTGTACTCGTGTTTCAAATATAAAAAAAAGAACGGCATCACATGCCAGTTTTAAATTTAACAGAAGAACTGTTCGAATAAATTAAACTAGAACAGCTCGCTGGGGATACGTTTGTTCTAGTTTCAGTTCTATTATAGATCTTCCATATGAAACTTCTAGCTGCTGAATTTGCTCTTACCAAATATACTATATATCAATATGGATCACTCTTGCGGTTCACGAGGGACATCACAGTAAAGTGCTGTGGCAAAAAAGGTTACTAATACACTACAAATTTTTTAATGCACATATGACAGCTTCCCCAATCAGTACACTGAAGCCCCAAATATATGGAATATTTCTCAATATACACTGCACGAAAAAATAAGTTGTAAATACGGTTTAGAATTGCAATCTGATACTAACTCGGAAGAGAACACATTGTTATAGAAAAATTTCTGTTTATATAAATGTGTGTGAAATGTACATGCAGAACTAAACAAAGTAATCTAAATGCTAATTTCAGAATTTTACCAACATTTCCGAGTTTAGTATTACAATTTTTTGATTTGAAAAATTAATCTATTTGTATTCATGTTTTCTGTATAATGATTACGGTTCCAGTGATATAAATACACAATATCAGGTTGTTTCATAAATAAATAAATAAATGCTACAAAACAAAACAATTTAGTATATAAATAAACCGTTACCTGTAATTCGTCTCAACGAGAGCTATGAATTGAAGTAAAAGTAATAAGTAATAAGAACAAGTTGTTTCTTATGCTTGCTGTATTGCACTTATTATACTATTCATTAACATTTTTTTCAGTACTAAACCAACTTTCTATTTGTCGAATCTTTACTTTCGTCAGAAAAAAAACTCACTAAAATATAAAACAGTTTACATCTCTATGTGGGCATCATGCTCAATTATTTTTGACAATTCACTTCTAGGTGCACGCTAAACGCAAACTGTTAAACATGACTGAACTAATAACCTTTTTCGTCACGAGATTATGTTGCTGTGATGTCTTTTCCGATTTGTGTTGGATTTGTTAAAGTGATCCATATTGATATATAATATATTTGCTCTTACTCTTTTGGCACATTGTTGCAAAACCGAAATGTAGATGCGCTGCTTTTTTAGAGATGATACTTTCAGCAAGAGCTGCCAAATCGGCAGGAAAATTTTTAATTACTTCACCTTTTCAACGATTTCTTATAAAAACCGACTGTTCGTAACAGCGAAGCGTCAACCTATCATTCGTAACAAGCAAAGCGTCAACCTTTCATTCGCAACAGCGAAGCGTCAACCTTTCATTCAGCTCACTCATACATCAACGCATCAATAAGGAACGTTCGGAAATGTTCCATTCAGTGGAGGGAAATGCCGCGTCTCGCGCCCGTTAACTACGCAAAGCAACAAATAGCAATACCATCACTCCCGCTCATTCTCCCACTGCAGCCAATGCGAAGTCAGGATACATCAGACAATGCAACCGATTCAGCTATAAATACACATTTCCAATAGATGTAAAATCAGTATTTTTTAACCTTCGAATAGAAAACATTAAAAGCAAAAGCAAGTGAACTAATCATTCATCCGAACAATTCTTCTGGTGCTTTCGAACGGTCTACAGCCAGGACACAAGTGACTGCCGGTGGAAACGCTCTCGGCCAGAGCGGTGTTGTCTTCCGCTTGCTTTCGATTTCTTCCAGTGACCTTTCTCCGATCGATATTGTTTTAATGCAGATGCAAGTATTCCAGTAGGTATCAGTTGAGTACTTGCTTTCATCAAACGTTGGCGCAAGCCAACACGGACAAATCATAGTAGAAGTTGAAGAAAAAGTTTTTACTTTGAGGTTGATTCGAAAAAACCTAACCTTACCCAATTTCACACATTTCTGAAGATTTTTCATGGTTAATCGTAATTTACACTAAAAAAAGTAGAAGTAATCACTTTAAAATCGATTTTCTTCTACTACGAGTGTACTTTTATTGCTGATATCTCTTTGTACTCATTCAGTAATAGCCGTTCAACCGAGAAGGTTGTGTATAGAAGCGTACAGTTTAATAACGCTGGTTGGTTTACACGCGTTAAATACGACAACGGTTGAACTACAGGTAGAAACCTGTTGGCAGCAGCCGTTAAAACGTAAAATCGTGCTGCATAAGAGAGCCCTAGTGCTGGGCCAAGCTGGTGAAGGAAACAACAAAGGGCGTTTCCCAAACTCTACCCAGGCCGCAATATACAGCCACAAGTGCTGAGCAGGAGAGTGCAAAGGCACATCGAAGAGGAAGAGTGCAAAGGCACACCGGTGCGAAGGCACTTCGGTGCAGAAGCATATCGGTGCGGAGCACTAGGAAGAAGGAGACAAGACAACTCGGTCTTTCCATTGCCATACAACACGCAGGTATACACCGGTGACCTGCGCTGGTTACAGCTGGCGAAGACGAAAGCAAATCGGAATTCGAGTGGTGCTGGATGTCAGGTAGCAGTAGCATCACATCATATTCTATCGCTACAGTGAGCTTCAGCATTGTATCAACGTCCAGATACATCTAACAAGAACATCTAGAGCAACGAGGATCTACACGGCAGTGCAACGGAGATAGACAACAATTTCAAGGTAGAAGTTTTTTCTTTTCCTTTTGATTGAGTACTGTGTAGTGTTGGTTTCAAATTTTATTTTAAAGTTTAGTTAAAAATTTTAATGTAATGGATGAATCCATGGACGTAAATCCTAGCATGAATCCGATACCCCCACGAACGAAAAAATATCAGGAGAGCTCTTCTGGGCCTTGGATAGTCTTTTTTAGACGTATATCAAAGCCATTAAACATTTTTCAAATTAATAAAGGTTTGACATCACGATACTCTTCAATCAAAGAGATCATAAAAGTAAATAACGATAAAATTCGTGTTGTGGTAAATAATTTGAAACACGCGAATGATATTGTCTCTTCGGAACATTTCAATAAAGAGTATAAAGTTTACATACCCTCCAAAGATGTCGAAATTGACGGTGTTGTTACCGAAGCGAGTCTTTCGGTAGATGATTTACTCAAGCATGGTGTTGGTCGTTTCAAGAACTCTATGCTTGAGGGTGTGAAAATACTGGAGTGCAAACAACTGTACTCAGTAGTTCATGAAGAGGAAAAAAAAGTTTATCGCCCATCAGACTCGTTTCGAGTGACATTTGCCGGGTCTGCGTTGCCGTCCCATGTCTATGTCGATAAAATTCGCCTCCCTGTTCGGCTTTTTGTTCCAAATGTAATGAATTGTACGAACTGCAAAAAATTCGGCCACACAGCTACTTACTGTAGTAATAAACCAAAATGTATTAAGTGTGAAGGGCCTCATAAAGATAATGATTGCAACAAGGAAATTGAAAAATGTATTTATTGTGGGAATAGTCCTCATGATGATATTTCAGTATGCACTGCATTTAAAGTGCACAAAGACAAAATTAAGCTTTCTTTAAAAGCACGGTCTAAGCGCACATATGCAGAAATGCTTAAAACGGTCATTGATGTCCCCTCTTTGGAAACCGAAAACGGGTTTTCAAATCTAGAGGAACCAGAGGACTCTGACTCTGACGAAAATAGTGAAGGTAATTCGTTTATCACTACCCAAGGGTCAGTTAAGAGAAAGAAGTCTTCCTCCAAATTACCAAAAAAGACACCTAAAATTTCAGCTTCAAAAAAAGATCCCCGTGTTAAACAAAAAAAGTCAAAACCAAAGACTGTGCCTCCTGGTTTGTCAAATTCACAAACCAATCCAGGATCTAGTACAGAAAAAGATAATAATCCAGTGGGCTCCATTTCACAGCCACCAACAGGATTACTGAAGTTTTCGGAAATTGTTGAATGGATTTTCTCAGCATTCAATATATCTGAACCCTTAAAGACCCTCATGATGGCATTCCTTCCAATAGCTAGAACCTTTTTGAAGCAGTTATCAGCTCAATGGCCAATTGTCTCAGGTTTTGTATCTTTTGATGGATAATTTATCACCCGTCGCAAATGATACAATCACTGTCCTGCAGTGGAATTGTCGAAGCATCATGCCAAAACTTGATTCATTTAAAATATTAATGCATAGTCAAAAATGTGATGTATTTGCTTTATGCGAAACATGGCTTACTTTAAACATAGCTTTAAATTTTAATGATTTTAACATTATACGTCTCGATAGAGACTCTCCGTATGGTGGAGTGCTTTTGGGAATTAAGAAATGCTATTCCTTTTATAGATTAAACATCCCTTCAACTTCTAGTATAGAAGTTGTTGCTTGCCAAATAAACATTAAAGGCAAAGATATTTGCATAGCTTCGGTTTATATTCCTCCAAAAGCACAAGTTGGACAGCAACAGCTTAATGAAATGGTTGAAGCCCTTCCTGCACCACGATTGATTCTGGGGGATTTAAATTCGCACGGTATTATGTGGGGTTCCGTTTACAATGATAGCAGATCATCTTTAATACAAAACATTTGTGACAATTTTAGCATGACGGTATTAAATATGGGTAGCATGACACGGATCCCAAGACCTCCGGCACGCCCAAGTGCATTAGATCTATCTCTTTGCTCAACATCAATTCGACTAGATTGCACCTGGAAAATATTGCCTGATTTACACGGTAGCGATCATTTACCAATCATCATCTCAATTAGCAATAGCAATTGCATTGCTACTTCAGCTAGTATTCCATATGATTTGACAAAAAATATCGACTGGATTAAATACCAAAGTAGTATCTCTAGTATTTTGAATTCAATGGAAGAGCTCCCTCCACTTGAAGAATATGACTTCCTCATTTGTTCGATTCTGGAGGCAGCAGAACAATCCCAAACTAAACGCTTTCCTGGGCCAACGACTAACAGAAGGCCTCCCAACCCCTGGTGGGACAATGAGTGCTCAGAGGCTAAACTCGCAAAACAAAATGCTTGCAAGACGTTTCTAAAACGGGGAGGAGGAACTCCTCAGAATTTTGAAAAACTTATGGTTTTAGAAACCAAGTACAAGAGCATACTTCGAGCCAAAAAATGTAGCTATTGGAGACATTTTGTCGAAGGTTTGTCAAGAGATACCTCAATGAGCACTCTTTGGAACACGGCCAGACGAATGAGGAATCGTACCGTGGGCAATGAGAGTGATGAATACTCGAACCGATGGATATATGACTTTGCTAGGAAAGTTTGCCCAGATTCTGTTCCTACGCAGAGCATTATACGGGAATCTCCTCCAAATAATGGTTTTATTAATAACCCATTTTCAATGATGGAATTTTCTATAGCACTCTTGTCTTGTAACAATAACGCTCCAGGGTTGGACAGAATTAAATTCAACTTGGTGAAGAATCTGCCCAACCTCGCAAAAAGACGTTTGTTGGAATTGTTCAACAAGTTTCTTGAGCAAAATATTGTTCCACCTGACTGGAGACAAGTGAAAGTTATCGCCATTCAAAAACCGGGGAAACCAGCTTCCAATCACAACTCATATAGACCCATTGCGATGTTGTCCTGCATCAGAAAATTGTTCGAAAAAATTATTCTACGACGTCTCGACACTTGGGTCGAGACGAACGGTTTGTTGTCAGATACTCAGTTTGGCTTCCGTAGAAATAAAGGAACGAATGATTGCCTTGCATTACTTTCGTCTGACATCCAAATTGCCTTCGCTCAAAAGCAACAAATGGCATCTGTATTTTTAGACATTAAAGGAGCATTTGATTCAGTTTCCATTGATGTTCTTTCAGACAAGCTTCACCAAAATGGACTCCCAGCGGTTATAAATAATTATTTGCACAACCTTTTGTCAGAGAAACACATGCATTTTTCACATGGCGATTTGGCAACACTCAGAAATAGTTACATGGGTCTCCCGCAAGGCTCATGCCTCAGTCCGCTCCTCTATAATTTTTACGTAAATGACATTGACAGCTGTCTAGTAACCCCATGTACACTAAGACAATTGGCAGATGATGGCGTGGTTTCAGTTACTGGACCCAAAGCTATTGATCTGCATAAACCATTGCAAGATACCTTAGATAACTTGTCCGATTGGGCTGTTCATCTTGGTATCGAATTCTCTGCGGAGAAAACAGAGTTAGTCGTCTTTTCAAGAAAGCATGATCCCGCGCAGCTTCAGCTCCATATGATGGAAAGAATGATCCAACAGGTTTTAACTTTTAAATACCTCGGGGTGTGGTTCGATTACAAATGCACGTGGGGAGGGCACATTAGGTTTCTGATAACAAAATGCCAACAAAGAGTAAATTTTCTTCGAACCATAACAGGATCTTGGTGGGGTGCTCATCCGGAAGATCTAATAAAATTGTATCAGACAACGATACTTTCAGTGATGGAATATGGATGCGTTTGCTTTCGTTCCGCTGCAAACTCTCATATTATCAAACTGGAGCGAATTCAGTATCGTTGTTTGCGAATTGCTTTAGGGTGCATGCATTCGACACATACAATGAGTCTTGAAGTTCTGGCGGGAGTTCTTCCATTAAAAGATCGATTTTGGGAGCTTTCATCACGCCTGCTAATAAGATGTGAGGTGCTGAATCCCATGGTAATTAATAATTTCGAACGACTAGTCGAGCTTCGATCTCAAACAAAATTCATGACAGTATATTTTAACCATATGTCACAGGAAATCAACCCTTCAAGATATATTCCTATCCGTGTCAGCCTCCTAAATGTCCCTGACTCAACTTTATTTTTCGATACATCCATGCAGCGCGAAGTGCGTGGAATCCCGGATCATCTACGTTCGACGGAAATCCCAAAAATATTTTCAAGTAAGTTCAGGCATATTGACTCTGAGAAAATGTTTTACACGGACGGATCGCGAATTGAAGAAGCGACAGGGTTTGGTATGTTCAACAATAATGTTTCGGCCTCATTTAGGCTTCAAGAACCTGCATCTGTTTATATAGCAGAGCTAGCAGCAGTTCAATATAGTTTGAGTGTAATCGTCACATTAATTCCAAACCATTATTTCCTCTTCACAGATAGTCTGAGTGCAATTGAAGCCATTCGCTCAAACATGACTGGCAAGACTGAACCGTTTTTCCTGGGCAAAATAAAACAGTGCCTGAACGACATATTGAACAATAATTATCTAATCACTATAGTCTGGGTCCCGGCTCATTGCTCCATTCCTGGCAATGAAAGAGCCGATATTTTAGCCAAACGTGGGGCTATTGAGGGTGAAATTTATGAGAGACCAATTGCTTTCAACGAATTCTATAGCTCGTCTCGCCAAAGAACACTTGCCAGCTGGCAAGCTTCTTGGGATAAAGATGATCTGGGTCGGTGGATGCACTCAATTATTCCGAAAATATCGACAAAGGCATGGTTCAGGGGACTGGATGTGAGTAGAGATTTCATTCGTGTGATGTCTAGACTCATGTCCAATCACTACACGTTAGATGCACATCTCCTTCGAATTGGGCTCTCCGAGACTAATCATTGTGCTTGTGGCGAAGGTTATCGAGATATTGATCATGTCGTTTGGACATGCGTGGAGTATCGTGATGTCAGATCTCAACTAATAAATTCTTTGCGTACCCAAGGTAGACTATCCAATATCCCAGTTCGAGACATTCTTGCTTGTCGTGACCTTTCATACATGAAACTTATTTATCATTTCATAAAGAAAACTGGAGTTTCAATTTAATAAAGGCCCCTTTCAAGACTTAGTTCTGATCCCAGCTGCGTCCATGAGTTCAACCAATAGCTAAATTAGAATAAAAATAATGTAATGATACAAACAAACTCGAAACAGTTTATGAAATTATTAACAAAATGTCTGAAAATAACAGCTTATTTTATAATTTATAGAAGTTAATCGTTTGGTTCAAATAATATTTCCGAGTAGATTTCATAATTAATGACGAGTTACCTAAGATGATATTTAAGTAATAAGAGAATATGTTTTAATAAATGCAAAACGTTGTGACTATGTTAGAATTAAATTAGGATAAGAATATTATGTAAAAGTGATGCTACGGCGAAGAAAAACTTATGTAAACTGCCTTAAGAAATAAACGTATTTATGAAAAAAAATCTCTTTGTACTCTTGAATAAACGATAAAAATGTTGCAAATCACTACTGCCGATATGAAAATTTCCGAAAGAATCCTCCTTTTCTTGGTTCCATTTTTCATTGGCAGGTGTCGCTGCCGGTGCTACAATGTGCCAATTGTATGAATAAATGCGAGAGAATTCATGGCCTGAGCTAACTTTACCCAAATCCAGTTTATGAATTACAGTAAACGCAACTCAAACCATGAGTTATGTTCAAAGAGCGTGTAACATTGATTGATACATCAAAACGTCTGAAAACGATAGTGTTATGTGCTCTGGCTATGCAGAAAAAAGTGAAAGACTATGCAGGCGTTTTCATACATGTCATTTAAAAGCCTAAATATATGTTTCACTATTTAGTGAAACATATATTTAGACTTCAGATCAGATTCACTATTTTAGTGATAATTTTCCAATAAACGATATAACGATACGGGTTTACTCATAAGACATGTAGGAAACAGATTTGAGCTGAACATTAACAAATAACATATTCTCCCTCCCTATTATTCGCTTTGGGAAATGGTACTACATACAATTGCCTCCATTCAAAGATATCATATTAACAAGATATCCAGCTCTCATATTTCGAATAAATCATTGGCAACATCTTTTTTTTGTGAGTATGGCGCCCTCAGGCGAGTCCGCATCGAAGTATATGGGAGAGAAATGTCAAATTCGTGCGCGCCAAAATAGCAGCACCCATACAATTGACATGATATGTTGAATGTGATGCCGTGCGATGGCGTTGCTGAACTGAATATTGATTTAGCTCTCCAAGCTGACAGGGTCTGCTCCATGTCAGCTCGAAAAACCACACAACCACGGTCATGGTCAATCGATTGCCGACTAGTCTAGAATTGTCTAATGACACTAATCATGAACCGTCTCCGGCAATACTGTAACTATTTCAGTTCAAGTTGATGAACAACGCTGGAACTGTAATTGAACTAATACATATTTGATGCCTAACATTTGTATCAAATCTAGATACAACGACTACCTCAATTCAATGTCACGGCAATAACTATCGTTAGCAGTTGTCCCCCGTGACTGCACTGGGTGACTTTTAACCGTTGTGGCCTTGCTCGCTACGGCTTTTGGAATTAAACAGATCAATACATTGAATTAAATATAAATATATATGACATATCCAAGTTGTTCTAATAATCGCTGCCTGTCTAGTGTAGTTCTCTTGTATTGCCTGTAGCGTTGCACATTTTCTGTAATGGAAGATATTAATACCTTTGAATGTGAATACATGTCGAGTGATATATGTATGCTTTAAATATCACGCACGTGTATTTATATGTCATGTCCACTCCTGAGCTAGAGCAATTTCAGAGGGAAATATATTTCAATACTAATGCTATTTGTTTTCCTATGGGTCAACAAATTGTGACACGAATATTTTATTTGGCTAGCATTTTTTTCTTGATGCAAGGATTGATAAGGAATATAGTACAAGAAGAAAATGCGAAAAAGACTGACTCTTAATGTGCCAATTTTTTTCCAAATAGAATCTTGACCCTAGATTGGCATATTCATTCGGGCAATAATCCAACAACCTTTCCGGTCTACTGCGCACATCTCATATGCAGAACATTGCCATCACCAGAAAAAGTCAAAATATATTTAACAAAGCATGCCTACCCAAATGAAATGCTACAATAGATAAATATTTCAACTCACGATCGAGCTAATTAGCACAGCATAGTGTGTTGGGTGCATTCATTCGGCACGTGTGTTTCGGCGAGAAAATTCTAAAGCGCAGTACATACGGCAGATGAGCTCCTCACGGCGCGTAGCATTTTTTGATGTCACATTTTATTAAACTTCGTTAGCAGGTATGATATAATGAAACAAATGTGTCTAATCGGCACTAATATTTTTTTTAATTACTTTATTCAATACCACCACCAGCAAATCGTGACAGATAACAACAAACTTTATACTGCAAAAAGTGGAATGTCAGCCACGCGGTTTTGCAGTCAATTTGGAGCATGCTGTCGCACAAAAGTATTTTACGTCTGTTTTTCTGATAACAGCCAAAAGACCATCATTCATTTTGAAGAAGTATTCCAAATGACACGATTTGTTTTCTGTTTCATCCGGCGTTCAATATCAAACGATCATCGTTCAGCAAATCTGTCTTCAAAGGAGATGTTGACATATTGGCCGTTGTAAAAAAAAAACAATTTTAAGTCAATTATGATGTGACAACAGTATACCCATCTAATATGGCAATACAAATAAACAATGTCTGTGCATACGAATGTAGATTGGATAACAAATTGATGATAATTTGTGAAAAAGGCTACACGAATTTCACAATCGATTGGAGTGTAGAGAACAAAACCAAAACAAAACGTGGTATTCTATTTGCTTAGGTTATTCTATAGCAGCATATGATGTAAATCTGAAATCGAGAGCTGTTAAAGTTTTTTTTATTCTGATACGCATATTTCAGATTGATTCATTCCAAAAACTTAATTCTAAATTTAATTCACTTAAGCACACAAAATGCAAAAGTTCTAAATATCATCATGCGTGATTCTAATAGGTGTTTGTTGTGTATGATTTAACAATCGTAAGAATATGTAATTTTTTACGCTCTTGAATGTCTGGTTCGTAGGATATAATTTGTCACAATTATTTCGTCAAAGCAAGTGCAAAAAAGAACTTTCTAGTGTGCATTAAATCTTCGTGTTAGTGGAAGAAACCATACGTGATCAAACTGAACCAAAATTTTTTGTTTAATATCTATAAAAATATGAGTTTACGTAATAAATTTTATTACTTCAAAAAGCACTGTAATTAAACTATTATTGAGTGTCACATTCATAGTTCAAAAATTAAAAAAACATGAACATACTCATACTGGGAGAATGAAATCTACTACGAAATTAAAGTTCTTGAATTACAAAGACGATGTCAAACAATTGACTGACACACGACCAACCTAACGAACATTCCGAATCCCTTTCGTGTCATGGGAAAATTTGACAACCGCCACATCACGTGTCATTAAAATTTCCCCTGGCCCTGAATGGGATGACGGCAACCGTAAGCCGATTGACGTCATCTTCTGCTGCAAACCTAGAAACAAAACCAGCCCAACCAGGTCAACCACAGCACCGACGAACTTCGCCCCCGGTAGGTGTCTGATTTGTATATATATGTTACACGTGTGCGGCCTGGGCAAAAGAAAGCTGATGGTTTGTTTGAAAAATTATGCGAAGCGGATCCACTCGAACTACTGCGCCACGCATTAGGGCAGTTGTATCTGTATTCATTCTATTAGACGAGGAATCGAAACATTTGCATTTATCTTAGCGGATTGGCAAGGAAAGTGCAAATTTATCATGCTCAAACGAACTGGAGTTATGAGTTGAGTACCCCAAGTTTTCTATCCTAACTCTTAGAGCCAATGCGTTTGGATAAACCAATTTATTGAGCATCATGAATTGAACAGAAAAAATACTGATATAATTATAGGTCAGTCTACTGCTTGGAAGACCCTTTTATTTACGTAAAGTTGTCGCAATCTTCGGCGAGAATGACATGGACGCGTAAACACCTTTCCTCCCAGACTGGGCGACGACGGCGATGAAAAGTGAAACTGAAAATATTCTTCCTACCTAGACTGGAGGAAAAACCGCTGGCCGAGCCGTCGACAGGCCGGTCTCGTAAATCACCACCGACAGTCAACTTACTGGCTATATATTACTGTTTTCGTCTTTTTACATGATTATACTGAACTTTTTTTTTTCGTTTGATTCTACTTTATACCTACTTCATCAGAAAACGTTTCTTGGCAGTCGATGTGTCTGGTCCGATATCTTCTGGACATTACGGCACGATTATTTTTGGCACCCAGCCAACCGGTCGGTGTCAGTAACGGCCAACGGGAGCACGTAGCAATTGTGTAATATCACGAAACATTAGGTGTGTGTGTGCGAGTAGAGGTATATTTGTAGTACGTCGAAAATGATGATGCGGAGATCCGATTAGTCAAATGTCGGAACTAATCGAACATGACATAACCTAACATGACGTTTTCCACGATACTTGATTTGGCGTGCGAATCTGGATTTTGGCGGTTCATGATTTACTATTTCCGTGTTTGAACATTTTAGAACGAAAAACATTCTTTTGGGAGGTGAAATCTACACAGTTTTGTCATACTTCAATATATGTTCGAATCCGACTCGTTGAAAAAAATGACACTCGCGTCATAGGCAAAGTTACAATTTAAACGATTCCATCCATTAAACAATTTACCCGGAACAATGCCTAGTAAATACAATTCATAAAATAATGACAATCTTCAAACAGCGTATTCGGTTTCCATTTAATCACTCACACTTCGCACCGTTCCGCAATAATTGCGTAGGAAATATATCAAACTCCGCTTTTCCTATCTGCCCGGCTTTGAGAGACTGGAAAAGTACTTCGATGAAAAATTCCACTCCAGCTTGATGATGATGATGTGCTTCTGTTCATTCCCCTTTTAACTTAAACAACGAAAGCATTTTGCATCCATCGAACGCAGCTAAACAAAACGTTATAAGAATCGGTCTGGAAAATTTCGTACGCACACATATTTATCCTTGAGCAACGAAATCGGCGGGTGTAATTTGACACTATTCGATTTGTTGCGGGAATTGAGTATATATGGTTTAGTTTCATAGTTGGATAAGAAATTTTAAAATAGGAAATTACACGAAAATAAACGGGAACATGAAGGCTTTCTGCTTAGGCACTACCATGATGTAACGACCGTGACGCAATTTTGTATGGCACACCCATGCATACCCAGCGTGATCGCACAGTATTTTTCCGAAGCTGATTTGCATATTACTGTTTGCTTTTCCTCTTTAGTTAGGGTAACGAGGAGAAAGATAGACCAGCTCTTAATCGACGATTGGTTCAAACCATAATCCTGTTCACAATAAGTTTTTTCACAAGAATAAATATCAAAAAGTGTGAGAATGTTTCGGCAAATATGCGAATTTCTCAAAACTGCTCAAGTGACAGATCATCAATAAACCAAAACTTCTTATAAAATTATGCCGATTATTAACACGTCGATCAATAATTCCCCAGTCGGATAGACAGATGGCCTCTCTAATTAAAAGTCCCTCTAATGTTCAACAGGTCGTCTATCAAAATTTCACAACATTCGAATCATTAGTTATTGTGCTTACAGTGAAGCTACTCCTGGAAAATTAGAAACATTTTTGAAAAATTAAACGGTTGTATGAAAGACACGACCGAGCACGATTGCAATAAAAATGAAATAATTCTAAAGATGATGGCGGATGCAAAAAAAATTACAAACTTGCTCTACGTTTAGCGTTTAGATTTTTTGCGGATGATCACATTGACAATTAGATTCTTACAGAACAATTGATTCTACTCTATTTTGATGCCTGCACAAATTTTTACATTTTAATAGTTTTGAAAAATATCTTTTAAATGAAAGACAATTATGATGACTTCAAAGTTACTTAACAGATCAATTTTGGATACGAACAACTTCAAGATATAAATCTGGACAAATGAAATGATTTTATATAATAATAATGTTCAAGAACGTACAAACTTATTCATTTTATAAACAGTGATTAGAGAAGATTTTATATACTAAGTAAATTTCTAACTATTCAATTATGTTACACGATTATTGTTTAATTCAATAATAGGGTCAGAGGGCTTATGCTGAGAGATAGTTCATTGTGTTTAGTCACATTTAATGAAAAAGAAGTATATATCAATGTTCACCCATCTTCGATGCGAATATCCTTGTATTACTCACACCCGTCTCGAACAACGTTGAACAATTCACTGCATGAAAGAGATAAGGGTGAAAATGAATAATCAATAATCGTAGGAAACCCGAATCTACTGATACATTCTTCGCTACTGGTATATCAGGTGTACAACTTTGCTTCCGCCGTTTTCTGATAGGTGGCTGTACCGGCTGAGGCTGGTTAGAATACATAGATAATAATGCCTTTAAAGTGAGTGTGTACAGTGCCTAACGAATTGTCATCGCCGTTTCAGTGACAGTTGTTCTTGTTTTAGTATTATTCACGCTCGAAAATGTCTGTTTATGTGCTGCTGCTATGAGTAAAAGAACGTGTCGGGAGTGGTTTCAACGTTTTAAAAATGGTGATTTCGATGTCGAAGACAAACATGATGGTGGAAGAAAAAAAACCTTCAAAAATGAATAACAATTTACTACGAGCTCTTAAAACCGGGTGAAACCATCACAGGAGATCGCTACCGAACGCAACTGATGCACCTTAGTCGCGCGCTAAAAGAAAAGCGGCCACAGTATCAAGAGCGACATGACAAAGTCATCCTCCAACACGACAATGCTCGGCCTCACGTCGCAAAAGTACTCAAAAAGTACCTGGAAACGCTGAAACGGGAAGTCTTGCCCCACCCGCTGTATTCCCCAGATTTCGCACCTTCTGACTTCCACCTATTCCGTTCGATGGCACACGGCCTGGCAGATCAACATTTTCAATCCTTCGAAGAGTTGAAAAAATGAATTGCTTCATGGATAGCGTCAAAAGAGGACTCCTTTTTTCGAGCCGGGAATCGAAAATTTCCGGAAAGATGGGAGAAAGTTGTATATAGCGACGGACAATACTTTGAATAATACATCTGTAAGCACTTTTTCGCAATAAAGCTTTAAATTTTGGAAAAAAAACGGCGGAAGCAAAGTTGTACACCTAATACATCGTGCATGTTCGTTTTATACATTCGTTTGTCATTCGTTCATTTACTTTACTCTTCGAATTGCTTCGAATAGCGTCACTGCGATGATCGTTGGATTCAATTCTTCTAATAAATTCATCATATCTCGTGAAAAATCATCAAACACACATAAAACTAAGGTACTAATACAGAGGAAAACGTCTTAATTTGCTTGTTCCAAAGACAGCACGAATGATCATCGCGAATTAGAGTTCGACGATGATCGCTGCATGAATATTCGTTTCATGTTCGCGTAAAGTCATTCGGGGTTAGGTTCAATGCGAAAAACAACAGCAAGGAATAGATCTACCTGCGAGCAACGAAGCAGCGTCGGCTGCGTTCACACCCGAATATACGAACAAGTCCGAATATCAGAGCGATTATCGAACAAAGGCGAAGGGGAGCGAACGATGATCATTGGCGTTCGTTGCATTTTTGATATTCAAGCAACATTGCAAGCAACAGCAAGATTATCATTATAACACAACTTTATACTGAATCTATTTGCGCGCCACCCTGCTGTTCGTATGTAAATGAAGATTTCAGTAAGCACACTACCCGTTGACAAATTAAAACATTTCCAACTTTTTCGAATCAAGTTAAATGAGGCAAATCCATTAAAAATCACCGAGATACAAGCGCTTCTAATTAGGTCCGAAGAATCTATCGCCGATAGTTCTAAATTGGCCTGCTAGTTACCGGAGAATCAAAATAAACAGCTAACTTGTTTTCAATACCAGTGAATACGGTATCAACGAAAAAATGTAACCTTCATGCGCTTTGTCATCCACTCGCCCTCCCTGGAAGCCAGCGGTAAACTAAAGCAAAAATGTATTCGGGCATATATTTTTAAATATCCATTTTGTGCATAGTTCATACTGCGCAAATCGGGCGAAAGGATGACATCATTGGCAAGCTGTGATTGGCTCGTGAAAACATAGGTCAATTCAAACCAATTTTTCAATTGAAATACTTGAACGACGTTACTTCATAAATTTAAATTAAATGATTCCGAATCGATTGATAGTTTAATTATATAAATCCATCAACAAATGACTGAGTTATAAGCGTTCAAAAGTATGACAGAAAAAGGTTACGCGGTGAAGTGAAGAGTAAGTCATTCTAATGCCAAAACGCAGAATCAATGACTTCATGGCAAGCAAGATCGCAAAAGAAGATTACGAGGCGAAAAAACTCACATGACTTCAACACTGCTTAATGGCACAAACGTTATCACGCATATGGTACTGTTTAATCCTTCTGTTCTGGACAGATACGTATTTTGTCTACTACTTGTAAGCTTCTATATCTAGAATCTGAATGAAAGAACATAGCAGTGCAAAACTGTTAGTTAAATAGAATAGAATGGTTTCGGTTAGTAGGAACTTTTTGTTAGTAGCTAATGCGGTGAGTATTAGGTTAGGTTACATCCTCAGGAAAACATAGAAATACCAACGTTGTTTTTGTTAGTTAGAAATTCAAAAAGTTTGTAAATCGTCTCCTTTTTCTGCTTAGTCGCTTCCTACATTTCAGCAGATTTCTGATCTTTCGAACAAGTTGCAAATGATCTGTTTGTTTGATAAGATAAACTATGCTATAGTGAGTACTTGATATCTAGTAAATTCCCTATTCCTTGATGTTTTCAACTGGATCTTTTGTTGATCCCAACGTTGCTTTTTGGTTGGAAGCTCTTACTGCTGCAAACAAGATCCATCACGATCCTCTAACGCATTCGATTCCAAAGGTTGTGGCATAATTTTCTTAAATTCTATCGACATTTTCTTAAAACATTTGCTGGCCCGAACCAATGCAGTGAGAAATGGTAGATTAAACTCGATCAATTATTGATGATTGTCTGCATAGCTGGTTCGGAATAATCATTAACCGTACACAGAAAAAATTAATTTAAAGGTGACATATTATTTTGTCAAATGACGCAATATATACCATTAGTACCAAATTAGACAGACTCACAGTGTAATTTGCACAAGGCTACCATGTGACGCTGTATATGCATTATTCATTTAGCAGATATGTGCTTCAGTAGCCCAGTCGATTGACTGGCGTGCTCCATGAGCTAATGTTTCTCGGTTCAAGTCGCGCTGTTGCTATCGATTCATTCATTCATTCATTCATTCATCTCTCCCGTATTTGTCGAATTTATGTATACACCCAAGCCTCCTTTTACGAACCTTATATATGTATGTATGTATGTATGCTTACACACTCACTCGTCTGCATATATGTGTAAATATTTTTACATATAAATGATCGCTTTTACTTCACCAATATTTATATGTATTAAGGAATACAAATATTTGCACGCATGTGTACGTATATTGATACATATATACATATATAAGTTACGTAAATGGAGGTTTGGGTGTATCTTTGAAATCAATGATTTCACCTTATTAACTATAAAAATAATTTCTTGGGTATACTGAAGAACATAGATGGCATCCAACATCGTACAGGATAACGTTTGATGATACTGAAAATCTCATAAACTCAACCACCTTATGGTAACAATCTTTTAAATATCATTCCTCTTAGTTTATTAGAAAAGGTTCGAAAAATATTGTCGAAAGATGACAAAGATTAATAATCTTTTACCAGCCATATTGAAATTTTACCTTCAACTGAAATATTTTCCTTCATTTTGTTTACTGGTTTGTATATCTTGGAGCGTCGCATCTTCGTTCTCTTCTCCATCTGATTGTCATAATCATCCTTGTTCGTGATCGCTAATTTGTTTCCCCTGCCTCAGCTTCGGTGTAGAACAGCGCGGTTTTACATTCAACTGTTCCATTACTTCCGTATTTTGGCTTCTTCTATTGATTTTACTTAATTATTTCGGCCATTTTGTCTCACTTCTGTCGCATATGTTAGAGAAGGGCCTATTCCTCTAGATTTGAGTAAGCTCGAGTTAAAAGGTGTGGATTTGTGGAATTTGGACAGGATAATGATCTCATTAAAAAATCGAATTCTATTTATGTACAATATCTTGAAAAGGGAACACAAAACAATTTTGAAGGAATAAAACATAGTTTGATAATCATAAAAAACACACTTCAGTTGTACGCCTTACCCTTCATTTTCCTCCAACAACAATGTGCAACAGACAGTCAGGAGACTAAACAGAAGCCCGTGAACTGATCCATCGTCTCCCACATTGGCCAAAACAGAAAACCAAATGAATGAATCCATTCATATGAGACGAAAGACTGACTGGGCCACAGTCAGCAGCATTGGAGCTGCATGTCCTTGACGAAGAATTGCGTGGGATGCACGACCAGGAAGGGAGGACTTATTGTTGCACGATTCAAACTCGTGATCCCCGTTTGGCTCATTCCGATAAACACAATCACATTCGACGAGATAAAGACAAAGAGAGTGTGTAAGTCTCATGCAGTTCACCCTCGGTGGTCGAATTTGTGGAAAATCCTATCCTATTATACGAACTTATCAAGCAAATTTCGACTGCAGTCGACAACAAGTCACGGTATGGCTGTGAAATTCCACAAAAGATTACGAGGACCACTTAGCTAATCAACAAATTTGGAACAGCGCCGGAATTCCAGTTGGATACACCTGAATGGATTGTTGAAATCATGGTTAAGATTGCTTTATACTCACTTTCATAACAACAATCAGCGGGAGAAAATGTTTTCCATTAAATGACACAGCCTTGACTGGTATCAGAAACGAAATAATTAATTCATCACCGTGAAAACCGAAATGTAGTAATTCTACCAGCGGTAGAAATTACTATTACTAGGAAATTTCTTAAAATAGGACGGACCCGATAACGGAACCGTGAACTTGAACCACGAAGGCCCTGTCCTGCAAATGAATTCAAATGTGAATATCTCCAGTTATACGCCACAGTTTTTCATAATTCTAATCCATATGCTAGAAAGTATTTTCACTAATCTATGTTTAACTTTCGCAATATGTAAATTAAAAGTATGTAACTTGAAAGTGAACAATATTAACTTTTTTTTCCAATTGAAGAATTCTAAGGGAAAAACTTAAGTAGTAAAATACGAAAGTATACCAAGAGTCATATTTAATTACTGCAGAGATATCACAAATACATAAAGTAACGAAAAAATGATTTAGTGAAAAACTTACTACTTTAAGTGATTTAGCGCTTTACTAGAGGTACTTATTAATGATCAATGACACACTTTGTGATATAATGTCTACCTTCATTAACCAAAACGTACAGCTACAGTTACAAATTTCTTGAACGATCAGGTGACGTTATAGATATATAAATTACTAGTTAAGAAAATATAGTTGTTTCTACCGAAAGGTTTGATTTTTTTTATTTTCTGCAGCACGAATAATATTATTCACACACAGAAAACATACACAACGACAATATTCGAAGCTATATCTAGTAGAAATACATGAAATGGATTTGAACACCAAAAGCAACACTTACCAACATGCGATAGGGAGGAAAGTTCTGAATCTGAAAAGTAAACAAAAGAAGAAAAACACACAACACAAATTAGTCAGTGCTCTACACTAGGAAGCATTAGTGAATATTCAATGGATCACAGAAATAATGGTGCAGAAGTGCAAATTTAATGAAAAAATGATGAGCTTAGAAAACTTCACACTCGAAGCAAGGAAATAAATAATCAAATAAGTATTTATTAACAAAGTAAACGTTCATTTGAAATATATTTCTATATTCGATCGAGAATCATAAATCTCGGATGGTGATTTCGACTAAGAAAATAAGTCTCTTTTACTTCCTATTATTTTACCCAATATCATAAAAATTGGGAGTTCTTTACTGGATTTGGATTTAAATTTTTATTTTTTTCATTCCTCCGCATTTCACATTAAAAAAACACATAAAAATACAACAATAAACTCTAAACGACACTGAAATTTGAAGATTACTGCACTAAAGAAAATGTATGAACATGTGAATTGACTGTAAATCAAAGTAACCAAAGTCAAGTCAGGTTCGTAGTTTGAGCACAAATGAATTTCCAGACATGACAGTCACGATCTTTTTTTGGCGCACATCTTCGGTCCTCCGTGAAACTGGCACCAATGGTGATAAATTGGTTGCACTGCTGATCATACATTCATAATGCAAATGTCAAACCGTGAGAACCCTTTCGATTCGGTAGCTGATTTGTATATATTGAGATATTATGGCACACTTTGGTTGAAATGATAACAATGCAATTAATCTCGCGCTCCACCAAGCGGTGAGTGCGGTCATTTCAGAAGGTACCGGGAACGAATCACATTTTTCAAAAATATTTATAAGCACGTACATGTCTTTATTATTTATCTTTGGTTTGAGCTCGAAGTATCGAAACGTCAATTTTTTATTTCATTAGCAGAATTGTTAACAGTCTAGGGCGAAACCCAGTCAGCAAACGCACCGGCCATGAATCTTTACTTGAACCGTCAGCTCAGATCAATCGGAAACCAAGCATGCCTTTTAATCGATCTAGATCTGTCGGCATTCTCAATGCACCTTTCGGCATTCGTTCTCGCACGTGCAGTTCCGCGTGATGGACCTTGGATATGCAACTTCTTGCGTACTAGAATTACATTCATGTACTTCCTCGTGATTCTCGATATTCATCGAACGGATAAATAAGGTTGACGAAACTGAAGCGACATATCCTCTCTTATACGAGAACCACGCGGTCAGCGGCTGATACAGTCGTGTTCGATTGCAATTAGTTGTGTCCTCCTTCGATAGGTGTGTTTACCGGTGACTTTTGTTTGTAAACATTAAGCGCTAATGAATTGATTTTCACACAGTCATAGAGTTTCCGACGAAATCTGAACAAAGTTCTTCAACCAACCAAATGGTCAGCATTCCGTAGTAATTGGAAAGGTTAACAATACTCTTTATCACTAGGCGACCCAATAACAGTATAATTCGATTTTATTGGTACTTCAGACTAGCTAAATGGAAACACGGTTTATTGAAGTATTCGCAACCACACTGTCGATGGTACTTGAGACTTTTTATAATTCAATCCAATGGTCACCTAATGCAGATAAGAAGCATTAAATTAAGTGACGGATGCAACTTACTCACTGCAATTGTACAATCGAGTTCTGAAATTTTCTAAGCATCTCAACCAGCTAAAAACAATGACCCCAGATATAGGCAATAGATAAGCAACGAAAGTGCTGCTTGAAGTGGCTTGTGTACAATTTTTGCTTGCAACGATTTCAAAATATCCCCGTAGAAAATCCTCTCGGTTATACCAGCGGCATAGTATTGTATCGTCGGTAACTTTGACAGATTAAGCATGTGACTGTCGTTGGAGTCACACAGATTTAATTTGTACAAATATGTCAAGGTGGTACGACATCGATCTATGAAAAACTGTCTAATATGCTTTATTAAGAGGTGAGGACAGTACATTTAAAAGGCAAGTTCTTTTTAAATATTTCCCCGTTTCAAATGAAATTTTTGTTTAAAACAGTGATGAATTTAATTGAGAATATTCTGTGAAAATTTCAGAATAATTCATTGAGTTTACCGCTTGAGTTGTATTTTTTCAAAGAACTTCTCAGTCTGCCATTTTATCCGCTTTAGTTCCCTGGTAGCGTTCGGAAAAATGAGAAATAAATAAAATCGACTCATCAAGATTGCCAAACATACAGACGCAAAGAGAATTGAAAAAGCCACGTGGTCGATTTAAAATTTATACCCACTGTTCTCAGGCCTTATGACACGGTTTCAGTATTTCTAAAACAAAAAGGTCAGGCTAGTTTAGTGTGTTTTACCTTTTTCATATAAAAAGGCTACGCAATCACTTTGAAAAACGAGTTTTAGACGAAGGTCTATAAAGACAGGTGTCATATGTAATTCGTCTCAGCTCTTCGAGATCAGAAAATATCAGTGTGTGTCTGTATATATGTGACAAAAATTGTTCCTAATTTTCTCGGAGATAGGTTAACTGATTTTCACAAACTTAGATTCTGAGATTAGATGAAAGGTCTTCGATCCTAGTGCCAGCAATTGATTTTTTCGAGGTCCGACTTACGGTTCTTGAATTACAAAGTGATACAACAAACTTAGTTTGAAAGGGCATATAGTCCTAGAATCTGATATTGAATTATATTAGGATTCGACTTGTGGTTCTGGAAGTATAGGGTCAAAGGGACAATAAATTAAAATAATCTAAACATTTTGGGGTTTTTGGTTTGTACATAAAGTACATATTTAGTTTCGATTTCTTCGCGTTTCGCCTTCGGCTCATCAGTGCTTAAAGCAGTTCAAATTGAACCGCCATCTCCGCCTAACAGTTCAATTTGAACCGCTAAGCAGACGCAAAGTCCACACTATTTATGTGACCCTTTAAATAGTGTGGACTTTAAGTCTGCTTAGAGGTTCAAATTGAACTGTTTGGCGGAGATGGCGGTTCAATTTGAACTGCTTTAAGCACTGATGAGCCAAAGGCGAAACGCGCAGAAATCGAGTTTAAAATAATCTAGAAATAAAAATTCTTCAGAAGCGGATGGATCGATTTCACAAATTTTGAATCCCATAAAATACAATTGTATTTTGTCTGGGTCCGACTTCCCGCTGTAACAAAAATATACACTCAATTTTCTCGAAGATTGCAGGACCGTTCTTCACAAGGTCATTCGGTCTCAAACTTCCGGTTCCGTTGCAGGATAAATGGAAAAAATGTCAAAGACCAGAGAAAATTCTTTCGAAGACCTCTTGAGGTCACTGTTTCTGGGAAATGAAGAGTTTTGCCTTTCTCATATAGGAAGGTTATGCAATCACTGTGAAAACCGACTTTTGAACCAACGCAAGTACGCAAAATGACTGTGTGTGTGTGTATGTGCGTATGTGTGTATGTAACGTTTTTTTGCACTAACTTTTCTCAGAGATGGCTGAACCGATTTTCACAAACTTAGATTCAAATAAAAGGTCTTGAGGTCTCATAAAAAAATCTATTAGAATTAGAATATAATTTGGATCCGACTTCCGGTTCGGGAGTTATGGGGTAAAATGTGCAAAAAAAATGAAAATATGTGTTCTAACTTTTCTCATAGATGGCGCGACCGATTTTCACAAATGAAAGGTCCTATGGTCCCATACGTAATTCCTGAATTTCATGCGGATCCGACTTCTGGATCCGGAAATATAGGGTAAAGTTGGTTAAAAATTGTATACCATCACTGAAAATGGGGAAAAATCATAAAAAAAATTCTAAATCGACCTCAAATATTTTCCAAATGATAGTTTTTATCAGTAGACGGTCAAACAAACCGATTTCGGTTATTCTTTTAAGAATCGAAGATATGATAGATTATGATTGATATGAGAAAGGCATCATTACGCCACTAGGTGGATTAAAACAGGTTTTTAGTTTAGAACTACTATTTCCGGAACCGGGAGCTGGTATAGCTGGAATCGGATCGTTTGGCCAGCAACTAGCATAACCTATAAATTAAAACAGTTTTGAACCAAATTTAGCATTTTTACGTATTTTGCATTATCACTCTATATGACACGTTACTCTGTATTTCATGAACCTGAAACCAGAGCTGGAAACAATTTTACATCAACTAACAGTTACATAGTACTATGAATTTAAAGTGGAGTTTTTTGAGTTTCTGAGAAATTTAAGTGATTACCGATTCGGAACACACGAGCTTGTTCCCGGTATATTCGAAACCAGGAACGATAATTCGGTATACCTAAAATCAACGTATTTGTTCATAAACTAATTATACAGGGTGGTTTTTTAAGAGCTTGAGAACTTTTTTAAACAATAAAACGCATAAAATTTGCAAAATCTCATCGGTTCTTTATTTTAAACGTTAGATTGGTACATGACATTTACTTTTTGAAGATAATTTCATTTAAATGTTGACCGCGGCTGCGTCTTAGGTGGTCCATTCGGAAAGTCCGCTTTTTTATCGACAAATTTTGTTCAGCGATGAGGCTCATTTCTGGTTGAATGGCTACGTAAATAAGCAAAATTGCCGCATTTGGAGTGAAGAGCAACCAGAAGCCGTTCAAGAACTGCCCATGCATCCCGAAAAATGCACTGTTTGGTGTGGTTTGTACGCTGGTGGAATCATTGGACCGTATTTTTTCAAAGATGCTGTTGGACGCAACGTTACAGTGAATGGCGATCGCTATCGTTCGATGCTAACAAACTTTTTGTTGCCAAAAATGGAAGAACTGAACTTGGTTGACATGTGGTTTCAACAAGATGGCGCTACATGCCACACAGCTCGCGATTCTATGGCCATTTTGAGGGAAAACTTCGGAGAACAATTCATCTCAAGAAATGGACCGGTAAGTTGGCCACCAAGATCATGCGATTTGACGCCTTTAGACTATTTTTTGTGGGGCTACGTCAAGTCTAAAGTCTACAGAAATAAGCCAGTAACTATTCCAGCTTTGGAAGACAACATTTCCGAAGAAATTCGGGCTATTCCGGCCGAAATGCTCGAAAAAGTTGCCCAAAATTGGACTTTCCGAATGGACCACCTAAGACGCAGCCGCGGTCAACATTTAAATGAAATTATCTTCAAAAAGTAAATGTCATGTACCAATCTAACGTTTAAAATAAAGAACCGATGAGATTTTGCAAATTTTATGCGTTTTATTGTTTAAAAAAGTTCTCAAGCTCTTAAAAAATCACCCTGTATCTGCCTAATTGAATAATTGTGCGGCTATTCAAATGTATGGCTTGTCATGTATAAAAACACGCTTCTGAAAATAAAATTTAAAAACTTATCAGCCTATAATTCTGGAACCGAAACTCGTACCCGGATAAAATTCGGTAGGGTTATATGGGGTTGTAAGACCTTTCATTTGGACTTAAGCTTGTGAAAAGCGGTCTCTGAGGAAATCGAGTGCCCTTTTTCAGTTCATTTTGCACGGTAACTCCGTAACCGTAAGTCGGATCCAGATGAAATTCAATAGAAACCTATGGGACTATATGTCCTTTAATTTGAATCTATGCTGAAGAAAATCAGTAGAGTGGTCTCTTAGAAAAACGAGTGCACTTTTTTAGTTCGTTTTGTCCATTTTACACCGTAACTCCGTAACCGTATGTCGGATCCAGGTGAAATTCAATACGAACCTATAGGACTATATGTCCTTTAATTTGAATCTATGTTGAAGAAAATCAGTAGAGTGGTCTCTTAGAAAATCGAGTGCACTTTTTATTAATTTTTTTGCACATTTCACCTTTCATTTTTATCTAAGTTTGTGAAAATCGGGTACACATTTTTGTTGCATACACACACATATAAAAGCATTTTGCGTACTTGACGAACTGAGTCGAATGATACATGGCACTCGGTTCTCCGAACCTCAGTTCAAAAGTCGGTTTCAATAGTGATTGCATAGCCTTTCTAGTTGAGGAAGACAAAAAGAATAAAGAGCACCGAGCCTATGTTTCGATAGCAGAATTTGTTTGTTTGAAAGAAAAATTTGATATTTTTGAAGAAGATATTCAGCATACATATTACTCCGTTATCAACTACTGAAGCAATATCGCGATAAAACCAACGCAACTGTGGACACGAATCAGTTCAGCATAGTTACATAAAAATTTAATATGAACCATGTTCATAGTAAATATTCTTTACATAAATAGTAACAACATCCTCATTGAACAAATTAGAGTTGATTAGTTTATTCAAACTTCATTTATTCAACTATTGTTTATAGTTAATTAAACAATTTTTGTGGCTCTTTGAAAACTTTGAAATTTACAGTTTACAGCTCGTCTGGCTAACAGGTTGCAGACCCCGGGTTTTCTAGTAAAATTGACACCGATGACTAGATAAATTATAATAGATTCAATATTTGATAAAAAATGGTTAAAGCCGGGGTAAAATAAATGATATAAAAAAAATATTGGATATAATTAGCTTGAAATGATTCCGGATATTAGAGCGAAATGATTTCAAATTTTCTAGCCATTAGAAGAAAAATACTTTCCTTTGGACACTCAAACTTTAGAAAATAAAAAATTGTGTTACCCTATTCTAAAATAAATGAAACTCCTAATTCGCGCATATATATAATATCAGTAAGAATCGGAATCTCATATGTTACATCTAATTGCTCACTACTCAATGGATAAAAACAGGGTGTGCTACCTTGACTGTTAGAGTTCGTATTGATGCAATAACATTGCATACATTTCGGCTAATTCCTTCAGAACAGCATTGCTATGAGCAGTTAAATGACGTTGGCTAAGGCAAACGGCACGAACATCACATTTTGCGGCATTCCGCTCGCACACAAGTTTTTTAAAAGCTCGTTATATCGAACTTTAGAAGGACTTTCATTCAAGCATTGGGTACAACCCAGTAGCACACAAGCTTGCACACTTACCGGTATCGTTTAGTAAATCCTGTATGTTGTTATTGTCTACGTCACTCCCCTCTCCAACAGCTGTAAGTGAAAGAAAAAGGAAACGAATTAGTAACCTACTCGCATACAAGCTGGTTCTGACGTTAAATCGGTTTTTGAATTGAATCAACGGCGATGAAACGGTTACCGGTTGTTTAATATACATGAGGTTAAGTAAACTACACTCAGAGCACGTCAACTATCAATTCTTGGATTGAGATGCGTGTTTAGTTTGAATTATTATAATATTTCTACATACACACAGAAACACGCTGCCGCCACGCTAACCACCGTCCGCTGCTTGAGAGAGCTTGTGAACTTTAAATCCAGAGTAAATAAACGTATGAAGATGAGTCTCGTTTGCGCAGTTTTCTCTGTAAAAACGTGACAGCGATCGAGCAAGTTTCATTGCTGTGACGGTGTTGGTGGGATAACAAGTACACTGCTCACGCGTGATTGAAAACTAATGAACGATCAATTCATATTAGATTGAGTTGTTTGCGAGGTAAATGTCAAACAGTTGATGATAGACTTTATTAGGGTTTTAACAAAGCGTAAGCAGGAATGTTGATTGCAGCAGTGCTTGCATTGAATCATCGTGATACGGAATGGATAACAATTCAAATTTGAGCTGAAACATAGTAAATATTGATTGCAAACCAATCAATAGATTGTACTGTGCAAACTTTTTCTCCCTTCACCGTGACCACGAAACGGTTATCGACGGATTAGTACATAAAGCTGCACCCGGCCAAACAAGACCTTGACAGCCGACACTATTATGGAGAAGTGGCATCTTCCTGAAAGGCTAAAATACTAGCGAGTTTGGAGAGACTCGTGCGGAATCTACACGAGTCATTAATTACTTATACCGACAGCAAACCACGAACCTCGCCGACTCTCTGCCTTCGCTCTGGGCTGGTAGAGGAAACTCGGTTACTTTTTCCCATGATTTAAATGTGTAAATAATTTTCCGGAGTTATCGGTATGCTGTTGCCGGCTTGTCGGAAACGGCTCAGCATTTTACGGGAACACACAATTGCTTCGCTTGGTACGGGGTTTGTGTTCGGATGTATAGAGTTAATCCGATCAGGAAATCATAATCAAAAAGAAATAGTTGGTTTCAATGGATAAAAATACATATTGAAGTTGTAGTTACTTGTTTAGAAAATGAGAGAATAGCCGTCATTACAGTTCTTCAAACCTCACAAAAAATATATCAATATCTGACGATACGTTATAAATTTTAAAATTACTTTAATTGTGATTCATAAGATAAAGACCACAATTATTTCGACCAAAAGTCATACGATTACTGGATGCTAATAATAAAACAAGAAAAAATTGATTCAATCTTGGTATAGATCTCCACTCGGGTATCTAAGAGCGAAGTGTTTTGTTGATTTGACTGACTGATTTTGTTATGATTGCATCGCAAATGAGTAGGAAATAAGATGATTTGTTCAGAAAAGTGAAAATCTAAACAATGGAGTGTAGTGAGTCTGGAATGCCATGCATCGTAATCAATTGTCTAAGCGCATGATAGAGTAATGAATATGGTAGAGTGTAGAGTGAAACAGCAAATTCATTACATGATTCATTACAAAGTGAATTTAAATTTTGCATGGGTATTCTTTAAATGGAACCAATTTGATAACTCGAAACTGTCATATGCACGCGTCTAGGCTAGACTTTAATCGTGACACGATCGATTTTATCGTTTGCAGTTTGACAAGAAGAAAAGACAAGATGACTTAATTTCACAAACGTCGCAATTCATAAAATATACATCCGTTATGGCGGACACTTTATGAAACGTTAGATATAAAGGTAAGTTTTCTTTATTTAACTGTACAGAACAAGAAAATTCGGTATGGAAGGCCAGTAGATGTAAGGTCGGTGGTAATAAAAAAATAAGTATTTAGATTTTAAAACAATCAAAAAGGCGTACATTTTGAGCATCTCCAGAGGTCGAAGTTAAAGTTTGATAAACAAAAATTTTATGAAAAATTTATCAAGAGTCTAGTCTTATGGGCTGAGGACACTACCGTAAAGTGGTAGGTTTTTTGCTATTTTCCCGTTTCAAATTAAATTTTCTTGGAAACGGTGCAGAATATAGAAAACAATGTCTTCGAAATTTAGTTGAGAATATTCTGTGAAATTTTCAGAATGATTCATTGAGTTGAGCGGTCGTGTTGTATTTTTTTCTGACTGAAGAACTGCTGAAAATTGGAACGCTCGGAAATGCATACCTCTACTTGTTCATCGAATATCTCGGCTTTGAAGGCTTGTATCATAAATCTACTGTGACAAAGTCTAGATAATTTAGTTTAGATGCGATGAGTACTTAAAAACATATATGGTATCGCGATAAAAATAAAGTCTTGTATTTTTTGTGAAACAAAGTCAGTTTCAATGCATCCATCATTTTTTTTTCGCTTTGGTTTTCTGATAGCATTCTGAAAAAGGAGAGAGAAATAAAATTGGGTCGACAAGGCTGCCAAACACACAGACATTCAATCTTTGTGAAAGTTGAATATTTTTTCATTGTTCATTGGAATCATGTAATGTCCAACCCATACGATAGATTAATGTGATAAAACTTCTCATTAACATAATAAAATGTATGCTGGCAACCCGGCACAATTTGCTCATATACGAGAGAGTACAAGAGAAATACGATGCGCAAAGGGAATTGAGCGAGCCACGTGATCGATTTAAAACTCAACACGTGGCCCTGTGTCCTCAGACCTTAAGTGCAAAATTACGTGCTCGAGCTTCGTTTACTTTTGCGAAAACTTTCATTTATGTAGTTTATTTTTTATAAGTTTTATAATCTCAAGTTACTGGAATTATTGGAATCTTTCATTACACAGGCGCAATTTATCAAGTAAAGAATTTTTTGATTACTTTGTCAACTATTTGATCTGTTGAAACCCACGAATGTTCAGGTTCAGGTTTAAAAAACGAAGCTAAATCTATTTCCTAACATAAACTTGCAAGCTCAGTAGCACCTTTCGGGGGACAAGCTCTTACCAAACTTTGTTATTCTTAATGCAAACCTCGACATTCCGAACATCATAAAATCATCTTGCTAAATCAATTAGTTTTTAATTCAGAGCATCCTTTCGATGTTTAAAATAAGTACTAACTTCATTCGATAGAGTGATTCCGAGTTGACAAACTATGAGTTTCCTGAAAACTTTTTTAAAACCACCAATCTAAAATGGCATTAAATGATTGTAACTATAACATATTTGCGAACAACTGGTGTGGTGTTACCTGTCAAAAGAAACATGATATTTGTGCATAATCCCAATCGGTCGTAAGTTCCATCTTACCTCCACAAAAATAACTTGCTTTTCATTTTCATCACGACAACATATATGTTTTTATGCACTAATCGCATCTAAATCAAATTATCTAGACATTGACAGGATAGATTTTTGATCCATGCTTTTGAAGGCGAGATATTCAATGAACAAGTTGAAAGTTGCTGTTTTCAGCTATGCAATTCTTCCTTCAGAAAAAAAGACTTTCCCGACCGCTAAAGTCAAACACAGAATAATCTAAACTAATTTTCTAAGAGATTATCAGTTGGGTTTTTTGATATTCGTCACCGTTTCTGAGAAAATCAGATTTGAAGCGTGAAAATAGCCCTCTAAAACGACCTAAAACAAACTGGCCTCAGCCCTTCACACCTACCGGTGATCCGCATTATAGGAGACTTCACTGTACCATTTTCGTCACCAATGGCAATACGCGGTCAAACCAGAATCGCATCATCAATATTACGAACATGCCACCCCATGTTTCTCGGTTAAACATGTACGGCATCCAATTTCCAACCTTTTGGATGGATCAAAATACTGTTAAGAGTAAAGAAACGGCTTTTATGTTACACATTCTGATATAGCAAACACTTCTTATACGGATCCTCATAAATAAAACCTCCAATTCTGTATTTTCAAAAATGTTCAAGCTTCCGAAGTACCGAAGCGTACGTCAAAATCAACGCTTTTGAAACGTTTGAACTAATTACGGAACATCAAAACCGTTACTTTCCCAGAGTAATCGGTAGATCTAGAGATATAACCCAGATAATCGAGTAATATTCAATCGATTAGTTTCAGATTAAAATTTGATTTTCGAATCGAATAATTAATAACCCAGATAATCGATTAAAATTTAATCGAATGGTTTTAAAATTATACTCGATGATTGAATAATCGAGCTGTTCGAAAAATCTGACATTCCTAGCAGACCACAGCCTCCCTTTGTTCATACAAACAATAGAAGAAGCGCTTACTGAAAATGATGCTTGTTCTTCCCCAAAATTGTTACAGTTTCGTATCTTACGACACCGATAGAAATGCTCAGCGTTGTTTTCAGACGTCCAAACTTTCAAATTTCAAACTTTCAAATTCAAGAATGATTAAATTTAGACAGTCTAAAACATAACAAATCGGGTATAGGGCGAGAAGGCTAGTAGTGTTTGTTGTCTGATGAACAGAAAAGATGTTTGCAAACTGAAACTGACCCAGGGTAGTTTCATCAAACAAACACATTTCACGAAACTATGTTGGGTTCGCACTTAGCAACGGAGGGTTGAGCAAACCTGATATAAAAACCAGGTTCGAAACTGACTCGATTTTCAGTTGAACAACATTGAAAATAGCCTCAAACAAACGATTTGACAGCAGTTAGGGTGGAAACTGGGTTAGGTTTGGCATCAAGCGAAACGACATAAGTTTTTCACCGTCACTGCTAAGCTCAATTTTTTTCAATTCAACAGTACTGTTTACATGCTCAAAAAGTAGCATGGTTTAACATAAAACATACATAAGGTAAAGTCAATGGAGGCATCGCTATTGAAGTGCAAAGGATGAATATTCGTTCATTTTTGACGCCACGGCAAAAAAGTCTGATTAAGTTTAACACGAACTTGACATAACCTCACTAAATTCGCTGAATAAAGCACATTTGACAACTGACGGTGCTATGTTTACATGTTCATTCTAATTTTAATAATGGAAATGAAATGTAAATGGAATTGCGAACTAACCACTATTCATCACAAGTTCATTTGCGATGTCATCTTGTCGTTTCTAATAGCGACAAGACGTTTACTGTTTCGTTTCAACTTATAGATGACCGTAACTGACCGGCAACCGAGTTCATCGAGGGGTCCTGTTTGAATGCTAAATGAAAAATCAGAGACCACTCCATCATGAGTTTATCTTTGGTTATATTGTGTATTTCAGCGGAGCTTAGTATGCGACGAAATCGTCGTAGAATTGCGAAATAAGCAACGTCAGAACCACAAATGCCAGGTTGGAGGTTTGTATGTAAATTTGCCGATTTTTTTTGTTAACAAGTTATGAAGTTTTGCAGACTTCTTGAAGGTTTTCGAAGTCTATTTTAGGCAATCGTCCAGTTTACAGACTTTCAAAATTGCGCTGGGTTTTTTGTTTGTTTTTTCTCGTCATACTTTAACCACTTACTGAAACACTCTAGGTTTGCAGAGGCGAAAAATTCTAACTGGCATCTCTGCCAAGAGTTGAATAGTTCTCGGTTGATTTTTCAAACGGTCATATAAGCAAGTGAGAGTTTCTCTTTGTTTACTTTCTCTTTCGATTATTGTGACGTGATTTTTAATGTTTTTTTGTATTCTAAAATTCTGTTTGAAAGTCGAAGGTTTGAGGTATCATTTTATACAAACAGTTGAGTGATAAACTTGAAAATCGCTTGGTAATTAATAGAAATGGAAACAAACAAAGAGAAGCTGTCGTTTGCTCTGACGGCCTTTCGAAAAATCAACCGAGAGTTATAACCGCTTCGCAGTCTGTTGTAGTCAAGTTGATAGCGTTCTATTATCAAACATTAGAGCGAATAGAGAAATAAATGGATTGAGGGCAATTATAGATTCAACAGGTAATATTCCCTAGCGACAAGAATTATTCGTTTGTTCGTCTGTCGAAGACAACCAAATTTTTAGAGCAGACGATATACATTTTTCATAGTAGTTTAAGGAGTGTATCGAAAATAAGCTATCCACATACATTTGTGTTGTACGCATGTGTTTGCAATGGTTTTTTATGCTCAGATCACAGCATGCTGTGCGTTTGGCTGTCAGCTTTCGTTTGTTTACTTGTTTGTGCGGTTGAAATTCTGCGTTTTCAAAATTGAAAAGGAAGTGAAAATTAGGGTTCTGGACACATGGCTAAGTGCGAAGGGTATTACTATGCGAAAATTGGCGAAGCAGTTTGGAATTCATCATGCCAGTGTTAAAACCATCATTAATAAGTTTGGGGAACACTATTCTTTGGATGAACTGTCAGGAAAAGGCAGAACATCCGGTTCTTTCAACCCGAAACTGAACCAGAAAGTGGTATCTCTAATCATGAAGAACAAATCTCTGTTAATACGTGATTTGGCCAAAAAAGTAGGAACGAGTGTCGGAATGATCCAGCGTGTTAAGAGACGAAATCACCTGAAGACCTACAAGAAGCAGAAAATCTCGAAACAAGGTGTATAACGGAAGAAGAGAGCAGCAACAAAGGCCCGGAAATTGTATTCGCGTCTTTTGCAGTGTCCGGATGCATGCGTTTTGATGGACGAAAAGACTTATGTAAAGGAGAACTCAAAAACCCTTCCAGGTCAACAATACTTCAACTGTCGTCGTTGGGGAGGATGTGAGCGATGCGGACAGGTCTATTCAAGTGGAGAAATTCGGTCGAAAGGTAATGGTATAAAAAGCAACATGTTCCTGTGGTTTGAAGTCAACCATTTTTTAAACTACCGGAACTATAAATGCAGAAATCCATCGATCTGAGCGTCTCCAGAAGAGTTTGCTGCCTTTATATAAAAAACATAGTACACCTCCACTATTTTGGCTGGATTTAGCGTCGGCTCACTATGCCAAAACCACTCTCAATTGGCTTGCGGAAAAAGGTATAAATTTCGTTGAGAAAAATATCAATCCACCAAATTGCCCTCAACTTCGACCCATCGAACGTTACTAAGCTATCGTGAAGATGGTCTTCTAGAAGGCTGGTACGGCAGCTGGGAGCATGCAGAAGTACAAAAAAAATTAGGCTCAAGTGTCCAAAAAATGCGATGCAACACTTGTCCGATACTTGATGAAAAGCGTTCGATCAAAAGTTCGAAAATTCGTGAAAGAATAACTTAAATTTCATCCGGTTGTCATTATCCTCAAGTTTAACCTCGTACAATAAAGGATCAATTTTTAGTTGGAATTATGTATCGTTTTTTATCATAATTAAAAATTTCATATCTCAAATTTAACTTTCTGTAAGCAACGTTACAATATATGAAGACTAAGTTGATGTTGCTTTCGCCCACATCCATCTTTCCTTCCGTCAAGTGTCCATCAAATTTTCCCCCATGACAGGTGCTATTTCCACACGCCCTCTAATGATAGCTCACGGTGTTCAATCGGACCGTGAGGAAATATTTCGCAGGTTCCTTACCGCAATTTGCTCCGAACGAACAGTTCTTGCGCAACATCACCAATCCGAAACTTCGAACTACCAAACCTACTTTCATCGGTCGACGGAGCAAACCGGCAAAAGTTCACGAAACATTAACTTTCCACCAGTTCGTTGTCTTATCCAACGATGTACTTTCGATCGCATACTCCCGGCCGTTCGTATAAAATGGAACAAAGAATGGACCCCAAAAAGCAACCGGAATGATGATGGGTCGCACTTGTTGAAGAGTTATGCAATCTCGCGGACGGATGCACCGGTAAAGGTCCGCCACCACCGCCATCTGGCCAGCTATTGCAACAATGTGTGGCATCATAATTATAGCACAAACAAAAAAAACAGTACAGCCAGCTAACCGAATTGGATTTTGCATATGTTGGTCAGCTGGCGAGTAGGTTTCGATGATCGGTTTTAGTAGGTAACACCGAACACCGAAAACATCGCGCCGTCTAAATTATGCAACCTGCTGACCAAGTTTCCCAAAACCACAACCGGGGCCGGGCGGTGGAGTCTCGTGCACTTCACACTGGGTGAAGCACACTGTTTACTTCCGTCGTTTGCTTTGATCGATTGTTGTCTACAATGGTCTCGTGTGATGGGCTCATTACGACGTTTCAATGGAAATTTTCTTTTAACACTTTTAACTACACACCGATCAAGATTGGATGAATGTAGACAGGGCTGTGGTGTGTGGTCGAAGCAAATCGACTTACACAGCCTACAGCTGCCCAAAACCAAAAAGCTGAGCGAAAAATCCGAAAAAATGTCTAACAATGTTTGAGTGGTCACGGCGCAAAAACTTTTCTGTTCCGGTATCAGCCTGGTGTAAACATCCTCAGAGGCGAAATCAGCATTATATTTGTTGAAAAAAAACTTACTAGGCATTAACTAATCACAATTTTCTTACCTCGAAAATCATCTTGCGGTGCAGTCACATTTCCATATCCTATCCGGCGATAGAGCTGCTGATGATAGTGCTCTACAGCACCATTGAGAATCAATTTGATCGTCATGCCGTATCACGTGAACTACTCCGGAAGGGTTTTATTTTTTGTTCGTTCATGGAGTCACTCTCGTTTGAAGTACTCACTATCGCTGTATGTCAGTCAACAACGTCATAAACTAACCTGCCGATGCCACTGGTCAGAAGAGTTGCCCTACTCAAGCTGGGAATGTAAATTAAATCCGGCTTTTCCAGAAGGTAGTAAAACTATCGAAGTTGTATGGACATTAAATAAATTAAACAAACAAATCATTCTACGTGCCGTAGTTTCCGAGTGCAATTGTTCGCTGGAGCCATAAAACTTACAATCACGTGCTGCGATCAATTGAAATTGAAGTGTGAGTTGTTACAATTAGTTCTCAATTTTATGGTGGTTCGTACGAGAAGTGCCTGGAGCCAACCACTGGAAACGGTTTTTGCCTTTCACTATAGAAAGGTATTAGAATTACTGAAAAAAACGATTTTCGAGACCCATAGTGTCATATACCATTCGACTCAAAATCCCAGAAAGTCGAAATAAAAAAAAATCCGATTTGGCGCTAACTCCCAACGTTTCATTCAATTCTAAAACTTTGGGCATCAAAAAAAAAACATTTCGATTTAAGAAATTTCGTGTAAACTTTAATGCATTTATTTTACTTCTCCACATAATGAGAATGATCACCGACTTACTTATTTTCAGTTTTTAAATACTACATCTTTAAAATGTCTTATTTGCTAACTAACTTGTTAACTAGATTTCATAAAATGATAAAAAGATGCCTAGTTTCGGTTAGTTTTTAACGGCATCTATCCAGCAAATTATTTTATTCATGTACAGTACAATGTCTAGTCTATTATTCGTCACTGCTGCAACACATCAATTGGGATCATCAAATAGATGATGAGACTGATGTACCCCACAGGCAGCAAAAGAGACAAAAACAAAATCTCAAATCAGCGTCTGACGGCAAAGCAGAAAGTGAAGATATACTTGCGATGCGGTGTGAGTGTTGTTTTCTGTAGGATGAGTTTCTATAAAGATAGGAACATGATTGAATGCTGTGGGATCCAAGTAAAGCGAAGCATGCTTGGTTCTTGGCTGTCACTTCATGTGTTTTCATATGCAGCATAGTTGCATTCGCATGTTATTTTTTCAATCTTTTTTCGTTAGATACTGATCTACGTCTTAGCAAGACTAAAAACGAACCGTTAATATACTTTAATTTTACTGTATGTTAAATAAAAAAGGAGGCGGAGATTATTTTAGACGAATCTAAAATATCCCATTTATTCTATTCTTCGTGTGATTGTATAATCAATCGGCTACGAATCAGATACTTTTTTATCTCAGTGTTGCTTTTATGGATATAAGTTCTTCGTATGCCCAACGCTTCGAGGCTGTCTTTGTGTACACTATTGAAAATGGATTAAAATTCCGACACAGCTACTCGTTTAGAAATAATCCTACTTTGCGCCCGCGAGATAACAGGAGAAAACTTGCCAGAAAAAGATTTCATCTTTGCCTCAGTGCGATCAGATGCTAGAAATTTTTTTAACGAAATCGACCGAGATGATGTTTATACTTGATACCAAAAAAAGGCGGGTGGGTAATGTCCGAGACCTAACTGGATGTCGTGAATACGAAAACAACTGACATGTTCCTTAACACCTCCTGAATATCAATTAGTTGATCAATTGTATAAATTATGCAAGCATTCCTCTTTTTCACATTTTTCGCAAAAACAAAGAAGGCCTCACTTGATCTCGATAACTGTGAATTTCACACAGCGAAAAGTGCACAAATCAAATCAAACAGCTCTAGATTTGCACTAAACTGAGGATATTTACCTCCAATTTGCGAGCAAGAAATCCTAATAGTTCTTTAGAAAACATTTAGAGTCATTAGAACGACTGATTTTGTGTGATGCTCTCCATCGTTGTCCACTTTTCGTTGTTGTTAAACAAATGCAAACAACTGGCAGCTGTGACGTAATCGCTCTTGTCGGAAGCGAAACTAGCTTTGCAAACGACACTAAATACATCTGCTCGCAGTGGCAACAGAATCCAAACTGATCCAATTTTTGTTAAGAGGTTTCTTTTTACGTGATTTCGTTTGTAGCTTTTTCACTAATAGGCGGTCCTAACGGCTATAAAAATAGCCGCATATAGAATTTTAATGTCGATTATTTCATTTCGAATTTGCATAATTTATTGAAAGAAACTATCAATATGCTGTAGGGATTCGTTTCTAGCATTCAGAAGGGTCAAATTGCGTAATTCTCTACGTCGTTAAACTCTGGAACATTTTTCGCAAAAACAAAGAAGGCTTCACTTGATCTCGATTACTGTGAATTTCATACAGAGATAAGTGCACGAAACTAACCAAACTGTTCTAGATCTGCACTAAACTGAGGATATTTACCTTCAATTTGCGAACAACAAATCCTAATAGTTCTTAAGAAAACTTTTAGAGCCATTAGAACGGCTGATTTTGTGCAATGCTCTCCACCGTTGTTTTTCACCAATGCGAAGGACTGGCAGCTGTGACGTAATCGCTCTTGTTGGAAGCGAAACTAGCTTTGCAAACGACACTAAATACATCTGCTCGCAGTGGCAACAGAATCCAAACTGATCCAATTTTTGTTGAGAGGTTTCTTTTTACGTGATTTCGTTTGTAGCTTTTTCACTAATGGGCGGTCCTAACGGCTATAAAAATAGCCGCATACAGAATTTTAATGTCGATTATTTCATTTCGGATTTGCATTTCATTGAAAGAAACTATCAGGATGCTGTACGGGATTCGGAACATTTTTCTCGAACGATTTGTTGTACAGCAGCAGATATTTTGTTCTCTTCCTCAGAACGCGTTCTGATTGGCTGGTGTTGACATGGGTCAAATGGGACAAGTTTTTCAATAGTGTACTATTGAAATACTTCAATGCTTTTTCTTTAAACGCTTAAGTTGAAAAATTTCGATTCTATTGGTAGTTAGATTATATAAATCCTTTCACAGATCACAGAGCTATAAGCTTTAAGAATACGAGAAAGGCAAACGCGCCTTATGATTTTCCTCTTTGATACTCGTTTATACCAAACATTTCAGAAAATTTTAATTTTGAATTATTTGAGATTATGTCACACAACTGAAAATTTTATCATAAAATTGTGATCATATTTCGGATGGCATGTAGCAAAAATTATGTTGATTCGTTAGATACAACAAGAGATATTCACGATCAAAAACTTACAATAATAATACATGCGACGAAACCTGAAAGCTTGGAGGCCTTAGAGATCACATAATCGATATCAAGAACGATACCTAAGCCTTTAACGGTAGACTCTTGTTTCAGTACATTCTGCGAAATGTTGTAGTCGTAGCTAAATAGCGAATATTTGCGAGTAAACGACGCAACGGAACATTTCGAGGCATTTAAAACCATTCTACTGTCGTTACACCAGTTCACGAATAATTCAAGCTGTAACTGTAAAAATATAGTATCGTCAGGCGATCTTACTAGATGATATAGCTTAAAATCATCTACGAAAGATAGTTTGTGGCATTTCAATAGAAAGTTGAGATCATTGAGGTAGAGCAATCATAAAAATGGTCCCAAGTGACTGCCTGGAGGGACTTCAGAACTAACGGCAAACGGTGTTATAGTGCATTCACCTATTCTCACTAATATTTTCCGACCAATAAGATATGATTGAAGCCAGTTGAGTAAAGATCCACTGAATCCAAGTTTTTCGAGTTTAGCAACTGCAATTTGGTGATTTATCTTGTCGAAGGCTGCGGAGAAATCCATATAGATAGCGTCAACCTGAACGAATTATAGAAGATGTATTAGACAGTGAGTTCATTGTAGTTGATCGTTTTGGCATAAAACCGTGTTGTGTTTTCGAGATGTAGTTATTGCAGTTATGCTTGATGAAATCCAGAACTATATTTTCAAGTAACTTAGACACTGCGCACTATCCTACGATAATTAGATACATCAGCTTTATTTTTCTTCTTGAAAACATGGAAAATATATAATGTTTTCCAAATATCCGGAAAAGTTGCTGAGTTGAGTGAGAGATATTAAACAGCATCGACAGTGGAATCAGAAGGCTGTTCGAGCACTTAGTGCTCAAAACTTTCAAAACGGAACTCGTCTCAATTTCTCATTTAAGCCGATTATCCCAAGTTTAGACTCAAATGAAAGATCATATAATCTCATAGGTTGCTACGAAATTTTACTCGAATCCGATATCCGGTTCTGAAACTACAAGGTAAAAAGTATTCGTGATTTAAAACTGTCATTTAACGTAATGATTTGACAAGGAGCTTAAAAACTCTGAGAATGTGCTAAAAACTGTTATAATATGTAGGTCTTGTTAATTGATGGCCAACCAACTAGACTTTTACTATACCAGCCGCCACTTTTCAGTCCCGGAAGTACCGAAAATAGTGGCCGAAAGCCCCAAAATAAAGCTAATTTCATTTTTTCGTAGATCTCGTAACATATTTTCAAAAATTTTATTCGGATCCGACTTCCGATTCCGGATCTACAGGGTGAAGCGTATTTATTTATTTCACTGACCAATAAAACTTTCTTGTTTTCATGAAAGAGTTGATAAAATGTTTTTTGAAGAACCCCGCTGTTATATTTTTGAGAATATGAGATATGAGGAAGCCATAATTACGCTACTAGGTGGATTAAAACAAGTCGTTTTTTCATCGTGAACGTAATGGTAGAGCATTTGACGGAATATAATATCATACGGTTCCCTCTATACAACTCTAACACACTCATCTTTCGGGCTTTCGATATTACACACCTAGAAAAAAACGTTTACGTCTTCTGAGACCGACATAAGTCTGTCCCATTTAAAAATCGTAAAATCTTGATTGATTATATGAATGGCGGAGAAAAGATCACTGTAAATAGCGCTACCATTAGACATACCATCTGGAAATATTTTAGAAAGTAATCTCACATTGAAATGATCTATTCAAGTAGCATACCAATCGATTCAAAATGATTTTAAAAATAAAGAAAACAACAAAATTTTTCTGTTCTCTAGAGCAACAGTCATTTAAAAACCCCCAAAATAATGTGAATATTTAAAAAGATCACCAAGTAGTAATTCGCCTATAGAGGCGCTTTGAGCAGCCCAGCAATCACTTATGGGCTCTTGCGTTCGAGCTTGCATACAATGGTAAATCATGCGTGATAAATCGTACGCAACGGTGATTTCAAGCAAGTGTTTGTATGAGCTTGAATGTCCGTTCTCTGTGACTTAATAATGATACGATTATGAATGGAAATTAAGCACCTTACACAAGCAAATATTCCTTGTTCAATTCAATTATAGAAAAATATCCAATTGAAGTTGTAACCACTTATGTACTAACAACAAGCACTGTATCGTTCGCAATCAACTCAATCAGTTTCACCGATAAACACGATCTTGAACTCTATCTGCCATCGGACACTTCCTATCGACCGTCTCCTCTTCCAGATTGCCCATCTGTCAGGCAGAAACACAACAGCAACCACTACCAACAAAGGGTGCCCCATTAAGAGCCCATTGCAAGCTCGTATATTGAACCAACCGGTTGACAGACAACCACAAGGTGCAAATCGGCCCGACCAGACCAGAACCAATAAATTCGCGTCGAATCGAAATGACCCCCATCGACTATTGTATCAATTCGATGCGCCAATAATGCCCCGTTCCTACCGGGTAGGGAATTGTTAGTTCACCATTTCGGTGTGTTCAACTGGCCGTGCAGTCTGTTGCCGACAGTCATGACAGACCTTGAACTATCACCACAGCAAGCGTGGACTTTTCTTTTGGGGCATTTTTTTTTCTTTGACTCAAGGAAGTAACTCCCTAATTGATTGCAGTGATTGCTTTTTTCGCTATGAGTACCATCGGTTTTGGGTTGAAAGCAAAAACTGTGACACGGTATTGACCCACATTTAATATTGTTAAAGTGTTATGAAATGGTAGATCGAAACGAAGTGGTAAATAGATCACATTCATGGGAGCTCTTTGAAGCTGGCATTTAACGTAATTAGCAGAAGCTTGACCTCTTATGATCTAGGAACCCAGCTAACGGTGTGGTAACTATAATTACATGAGATACTGACAGTTAAGTAATTAGGTTTTGCACGGACATGACATAACCTCACAAAATGACCTGGATGAACTCCGTTTGACAGCTATCAGTGGTTTGTTTATGTGTTCATTTTAATTTGGAATACGTGTTGAACAAACTACCGGTAAATGTTGAAAAATGAATTTGAGTTCATTAGTGATGTCATCTTGAAAAACCTAATTGAGTGCATAGCGTTGTTAGTTTTAATGTTTTACTTCGAGTTTCTCTTTTATGAGTGATTGATATGTATTTCAAGACATTATGAAAAATCATCGGAACACTACAATAGTCTATTTCCTTTCTCCTATTTTATAATATTAAATCAAAATTACTTCCGTGAAAAATTGAAAGAGCAAATAATCCTAAATAAAAACCAAAAAATAGAAAAATGTTCTATTCGCTACTCAAAGCTGATTATTTATTAGGCGCAAAACATTTTGTGAATACTCGTGATAAAAGAAGGGCCACAATTTACCAAAATCTGCATGTCAAAGTATATGAAAGGTGTTGTCCGAATATTCACAGCTAATTCAGCTGGATTTAACATGGAAACATCGTTTTGTGCCGATTGAGGCCGGGTCGTCAGAAAAATCAACCTTCAAGTTCTGACTCATCTTTGAAAAGTTCTATGTTAATAAGGAAACAATGTATGAAGCTATGAAGTCTTTTTCTTCTGATTTAAAGCGCTGTCGTCTATCTTTATAGAAATTATAAAGAATTGTTAGAGAAATTCGATTTTTGATCGGAGCTCCAGATCAACACCGCTGGTGTTATACAACATTCGGCTCCTTTCAAAGTATTTGCCTTCCATTCAATAATCTCCGAGATGCACGAGCCGATTTCCACAAGTTTGAAAGCTACGTTTGATTGATCAAGTTTGAAGATCAAATGGCTGTCACTTCCGGTTCCGAAGACATAAGAGCATAAGTGACGTAACCGACAAAACGCACTATTTTCTCGAAGATGAAACGCCTAATTTTCTCAAAGATTGCTGAGTGGATTTAAAAAAAACTTAGGCTTGTTTTATAGCTACTAATGATCAAGCTCGAAGCTCGCAAGTTACCTTCCAGTTACCTAGCTATAATGGTGAAAATGACTCAATCGACAAACTGCACTTTTTCTATCCGAACGATTTTTTTCCAAGAAAGGAACAATGATGTACGTATGTAAATGATCTAATTGAAGTGTGTTAAAGCTGATACTTTCTATTCCGCAAATGTTACCGAATACGATGTTAGCGTTGAAGTAGTGCTGTTGTAAATTTCCAAAATTATTGCGAACGGATCGGAATGAATTTTTGTCCACTTTATTTATAAATTTGTGTCAATGAAACTGTATAAGTGGCAAGAGTAGGGCATGATCACAGCACTTAGTGGATTAAAAAAAGGTTCCTAACTAAACAATTCGGTTCTTTAAAAAAAAAACAAGTTCAATGACAAAAAAAACAAGTTCAATTAACAAATTAATTCATTCGGCTAATCGGTCTTTGGCGTAACAGAGAAATGACGCGAAATTCGTATTTTTAACTATTTGAACGCCTTTTCTGGCACGTCACCTTTTTCAACAGCACCGGCAGGTGATCAACTGATAGCGTTCTATCTTACAGCGGTACAGCTAAATTGTTGTCCATCTAATTCTTATCGCATGATTGTCACCGTATCGTGCTGACGAAGGTGCATCTCGATGTATTCCGCCGAGTAGTCACTCGTTTGACATCGATTAGAACTGATATACTTTGCAAAACAACCATCCAAATCAGTCAATCAGCGCTGACAATAGTTGGATATCGCAGTGAATGTTGACGTGGGAGATAAGGTCAGGTTGATTTTTGTTATTGTTTTGAATGCAATGAAGAACGTGATGTTGATTCGTCAAACATCATAACAATTTCATTACATTACATTTATATATAGCGTAACGTAGAATACATGCGAATAGGATCCGTTCTATCAGAAAAAACCTGTTTTAATCCACCTAGTGGTGTAATGATGCCTTTCTCATGTATAATATTGTGGTATTCTATTCAAAAATGTTTTCTTCGATTTTTGAAAGAAACCAAGAGATTGTTTGTGCATTAACTATTATAACATACAGAATGAAACAGTGCTTTGATTGCGTAGGTCATCCTTAAGAAAACGAAGTGGGTTCACTATTATATGCACGTCCGGCACTGGAACCCGAGAACCGGTATAATCAAAGTCGGTTCGTACGACCACCAACTAACATGACATACAAACTCTACTAATACGCACTCTAAATTACGATTTAAATGTTTGTCGCATCCGAAAATATGCAGTAATTTTTGGTAGGACACTTTACACACTTTACCCTATAACTCCGGAACCGGAAGTCTGATTCGGATGAAATTCAGGAATTCCGTATGGGACCAGAAGACCTTTCATTTGAATCTAAGTTTGTGGAAATCGGTTAAACCATCGCTGAGAAAAGTGAGTGAGATCCATTTTGGTATATATGACCACTATTTCCGGTACTTCCGGAACCGGATACCGGGAACCAGGATAGCCGGAATCGGTTTGTTTAGTTGCCTACTGATAATGACTATCGATTTGTGTAGTTTTGAGACCAGTTTAGAAATTTTTTTACGTTTTTTGTTTCGCCGGTTTAAGTGACGGTGTACAATACTGAACACACTTTACCTTATAACTCCGGAACCGGAAGTCGGATCCGGATGAAATTCAGGAATTCCGTATGGGACCACGAGACCTTTCAATCTAAGTTTGTCAAAATCGGTTCAGCCATCTCCGAGAAAACCTAGTGAGATTATTTGACACATACACACACACAGACATTGCTCAGCTCGATGAACTGAGTCGAATGGTAAATGACACTTGGTGTCATTTCCGTAGATTGGTATTTCCCGGTGAACGACCAAAAGGTTAAAGCCGGGGTAAAATAAATGATATTAATAATAATAATAACAATAATAGAATGGTATCTTTCTCGCAGTGGAGAACTTTTTTTTGCTCGTCAGACAAAACTAGTTCCCGTAGTTTTCCGTGGATAAATTCAAATTTCGTAGAATTCCGTAGAAAAAGAACCTATCTCCGTGGATTTGGTCTACGGATTCGTAGGTCCGTAGAAAATCTTCGGATCCGTCGATCTACGGAGATTTCCGTAGATCTGACATCGCTGGACTGAGCAATCCGTATGTGTTTTCGGCGTGAATATTCTTCGATGTTTTTAGTTAGCATGAAATTATTTTAATGACCGTCGTTTTAAATGACAGTTTGAAATTTCAATCACTCATTATCTTGTAATGTTGGGAACTGCAAGACGAATCGAAGATAGAAATTGTATGAAACCTTAAAATTTTTCCTTTTAATCTAAACGTGTGACAATCGATTAAGCATTCCATGAGATAATGTTGAAGTGAGTTCCTTTTTAAAGTTTTTGTCATTATTTTTGGTACTTGCAGAAACGGTATTCAGAGACCAGCCAAACTCAAAATAGTATGTTCATGAATTACTATGACGAATAAATTGAAATTGTTTTGAGCCCAACTTTGAAGATGTTTTGGTATCGTCATCTTCTATAACGGTTTGAATTTCAAAAATTCATCACCCTATAATTTCAAAATCAGAAGTCGGAACCGGTTCAAATTCACCAGTTTTGTATGGGACCTAAGTTTATTTCAATTTGAATTTTTGTTTATTAAATTCGTTTTTGGCCTGTGTAGCCGAAGTCAGTTAAATTCGCCTAATGGATTGTAAACCATTTCATTAGATCCGAAATTTTTGAAATTTTGTAGCCATCTTAGAGAAATCGTAGTACGTTCCAAATAAAACTTTTGGGTACATTCCGAGATCGAAAACCGAATACCGGTAAAACTTAAATAAGTCATCGACTCTCAAAATCTGTGAACTTGATAAACCCGATAAAATTATGTGAAATTTTTAAACTAATCACCCTGTATCTCCTGAACCGGATTAAAAAACAATCAGTTTTTATGAGACCTTGAGACCTTTCATTTGAACATTAAATGGACGCAATCGGTTTAGCCATCTACGATCAAAATGAGTGACATTCTTTTAGTTTCATTACATATGTCATTCTGTAGTTTCGGAACCAGAAGTCGGATCTAAATTAAATTTAGAAACCTTATATAGGAGCATAGGACTATTCGTACTAGTCTAAGTTTTTAGAAATCAGATAAGCCATCTCCGAGAAAAAATAATGAAATTATTTTTCACACACAAATTTGCTTATCTCGACGAACTTCTTCTTGTGTTCTTCCAACAATTATTTATGCAAGCAGTACATATCAATATAATTACGGAATTGTTTTGAATTTGAAAATACAGCCATCTTTCTAATACATATGTCATGTTCGAACGATTATGTTGCCAAAAACGAACCGTGCTAATATCGAAAGCTCATGAGAAAGGATGTTGGGCATAGTCTTTTAGATGCTAAGAAACAATTGCATAAAACACTATTGAAAATCGTGTTACACTTTGCTCCGAACGATTATTTTAATTGCTTTGTGCAGTACGTGTATGTGTAAGTCTGTTCTTTTCTATCCGTCAAAAAGGTATTATTATTAACTTTTTTCTGTTGATCAAGTTTCGGAGGGCATTATTTTTTTGCGCTTTTGTATTTCAAAATAGCTATTTTTCTCAGTGATAATTCTTACGAATCCACACGCTTGGTAGTGTGTCCCGGAGTACTTTTCTACAGTACGGCTTGTTTCTTCTAGGTGCAACACTGCCACGCCCATGCAGGTTGTAACACTACCCGGTTGTAAAAGGAGGGATCGACCATGCTCTTGAGTCTAAGTCTTAATTTCCTTTTGCGACCTCGAATCAAGATCATTAGATTGAATTCTGGCGACGCTTCAGCACATTTTACTTAAATTTAGGGGAGAGTGTTCGGTTACCGGCACCCTTTTCTTTTAAGCCTATAACTTCTGACTAAGTTCACGTCATGCGAACATATATACATAAATGGAAATTTAAAGTCCGTAGCTAACAACTGAATAAGAAACTAAGCTGATTCAATCGCTTAAAAAAATTATTATCAATTTAGTAAAGTGATAAATTTTGGCTATTTAGAAAAAAGGTGTTCGGTTACCCCAAGAAATTTCGCTAAAAATGGAAAAATATGAATAAAAACTGCAATTATTCAAAGAAAAAGCGGAATTTATTCTTTTCGGAGGCATTTTGGAAAAAGTCTTCATTGTCTGATGGTGACTTCGCCTTGGCTCTCTTGGCCAATGACTTGGATGGTAGCGCCTTTGGTGTTGATTTGGCCGGTCTTCCATCGGCTTCGCGGGATTGAATACGTTGCTGCAGTCGAATTTATTGGCTTTTTCTAGCGATTTGTTTGAAGTCGCCATGGCTAACAGAACCAGAGAACCAAAGTTATTACTTATATGACGGATGTATTGAAGCCGTCAAGTTTTCCAAGTGTTGCATATTACCCGAAATGCCCAATAACACAATAAGTTTACCTAGCCACAATGAAAAGATCGCGCCAATTTTCAAAAGTCTGTAATTTCTGACGAATGTCTGCAAACAATCAAAGTTTCAGAAGTCTGTAAAAAGTCTTTAGAAGAAGAAAGGTTTACATGTTAACTAAGAAATTTGATAATTTACAGACAAATTTGCAGACTTGGCATCTCTGCATATCACTGACAATTTTTCGCGATTTGTCGAAAATGGGCTACCGGTAATCGGAATCGGTAGACATTTTGAAAACGACGAAAAAAACTTTGGTTGCGAAAAGTTTGATAGTATCCGGTATTAAATCACGAAATAGATCGATTTCACCTCATAAATATTCAATCCACTCACCTTTTCAATTGATGCTTTTCAATTTAGGATATTATAAAAAAAAAGTCATAAGGCTGTTACACACACAAAATGACGCTATCTGCTTTCTGTCAAAAGTTACAGTGAGGTACCGGCAATTGAACACTGCCGGCAGCCAATCATCTCCCACTGCTGTGGATCATAGGATCGAAATTGAAATATTGGTCTCGGTTACAGCGTAGTACGTTGATAGTAAACCGACTAAAAACAAAACATTATAGTAGCTCGACTAATGAGATGACTAGTGTTATAATAACTCTACTATCCTCAACAAATGAAAGATTTTTACAACATGAAAGACAATTTTGCTTACAAATTGATGTTCCTCAAAGTCAGCAAATTTATTTTTTTTATTTTTTTTCTAACTTAATAAAAAAAAAGTGAGGTGAGAATTATTACAATGCTTTCAAGCTCGTTGAACTTCTTGCGTTATTTACTCAATTTCTCATCAGAGTGTATTGTTTACATCCACCCAGTTGTCAAAGAGACTTCTGTGAGATCAACATCAAAGCAGATTTTAAACAGTTGCCGGTGCTGGAATGTTCAGGACTGACGTAATTCGATTCAAAGTACCTGATTTGGCAGGCTACATGCATTTGTGATAAGCGTAAAAAGCCATCCGTCAGTAAAATAGAGATGAGATTTTTGCAGAAATTTTATCTTACTCTTTCACACTTAAATCTATCCTTCTTTATCACATGAAAAAAGACACAATTTCAGTAATCTCACAATCAACAAAGTTACAATCCGGGACACCACTTTTACAGATATTTTATGAATGTGGCACAATTGTTTGTATTCACCAGTTTTTGCTAACATGGCAATTCTAGAAATTATGCTAAACAAGATCGCAGTGCATCGCTTCAAATCGAATCAATGATTCAATTTCGTACACGTACACGGAAGGAAAAAAACTAAAGTTCAATCTAAATGAACTGATACATTGAATCGATACTCTTTGGTGAACTCACCTAAATGAACTGTTTCGCATACCTACACAATGATACGACCATAAGCAAAATTTATAAACCTAAGAACTTTCCCAAACTTTTAGCATTTTTGACACATTTCAAAATTATGTAGAAGTGTACCACTGCTAATTCTCTAGATTTTATACCGAAGGCCCAAGAACCCACCAAACTGTTCTGAGCTTTTTCTGATCGAAACCTATTAAGTCCAGAAATGTAAACTTCAGAAGATCAACGAAAAGACGTTAAACGATAACGATATGATGACGAAGAAGGTTAAAATCGAAAAAAAATCAATCGACAACTATACTGAAATGCCGTCAAATTTATTTTCATTGAAGATTCACCAATCATTCTTAAGTGTCGCAATAATAACACATGGATCAATAAGTCCTGAGACTAAAGCAGAGATGGCGCTCGTAGTAAACCAGTAACCACGTCTTTCTAGAGTACTAACCTTTGCTTGAAACGGGTCAAAATTTTAAGTCGATCCGACCAGAAACAGCTGAGTTATCGAGGTTGGAGTAAAGTCGTTTTGTAGTTTGTTTAAAAAATGGAAAAACCCGAGTTTCGTGTTTTGATAAAACATTGTTTTTAATGGGTAAAAACACCGTGCAAGCGAAACAATGGATTGAGAAATGTTATCCGGACTCTTGTCCATCAAAAGCAACGATTTGTCGGTGGTTCGCCGAGTTTAAACGTGGTCGTACCGACACAAATGACGCGGAACGCTCGGGTAGACCTGTGGAAGCCGTTACACCGGAAAATGTGAGTGAAGTGACAAAAATTATAATGAAAGATCGTAAAGTGAAGCTCCGTGAGATTGCTGAGATGACACAGATATCATATGGAAGTGTATTTACTATCCTTCATGAAAAATTGAGCATGAAAAAGGTTTTTTCCAATTTTCCAATTGCCGCGATTGCTTTCAATGGAACAACATGCACCCTGCCACAAGTCGATGAAAACAATGGTGAAATTGAACGAATTGGGCTTTGATCTGCTTCCCCACCCTCCATACTCGCCAGATTCAGCCCCCAGTGACTACTGCCTCTTTGCTGATCTTAAAAAAATTCTCCAGGGAAAAAGATTTGGCTGAAATGAGGAGGTCATCGCTGAAACTGAAGCTTATTTTGAAGCGAAAGATAATTTTTTTTATAAACATGGTATTGAAAAATTGGAAAAACGTTGGAACCATTGTATCACCCTAAAAGGTGATTATGTTGATGAATCAAAAAAAAAATTTTGCAAAAAAAATGTTGTTTCCATTGTTAGTCTCGGGACTTATTGATCTATGTGTTAATTGACTTTACCGGACCTATTATTTGGCTTATAATCGCACTCAGGATATCATAATGATCAAATATTCAACGCTATTTTTGTCAAATTCAGGGATGTTTAACAAACACACAAATTCGCCTCCATCAACCGAAACGCCACGGACGTTTTACCTACTTTTATTAGTCACATGAGAGAGCAATTGACGAAATGTGCCACTTCACTGGTACAAGCACACGGCCGACGCACCTTCCCTTATCAATTCCGAATAAGCACCAAATACGAGTAAAAAAACATCAAACGGGGTAATCTACTACACGCCCTGCAGGTTAATGGTAGTTTCGACTGGTCCGGGGTAATCACTCGGGAGAAGCTATCTCATCGAAATACACTTATGGAAGTATACGGCAACTGTACCTACATTCGTCCTATTCCATAAATATGAGTGACATCAACGGGCAGTGTTGTAGATAAATAAATGTAATTTAGAATCGAGTGCCCCGAATTTGAATCTTTTTCTCTCAAACCAATGTATTAAACCAGGAAACTGAAGTCAAGGTGAATATCGACATTGTTACCCTAAATTTCATTTGAAAGCTGTCAGCTCACAAGATATTAACTAAGCATCATACGATTGGTACAATTCCAGTTCATTCGTGCTTCGAAATGATGTCATTTGTTTTAAATTGGAAAGCTTAAATTAAATAACGCAATCAATTAAAATTTGCATTAATTATATTATTTTTACTGCTCTGTTGAAAGCATGGGTTTGTAAACTGGATGATTCAAAAGTGCTGTACGTAACTGTTTTGCCTGACTATAGCTTGAACATTTTACTCGTTAAGCACGGAATAAGCTCTAGCTATAACTTAATAAAACGTCCCACTTCATCTAAACCATCAACGGCATGACGTTTGAATAGCACTCATTATGTCACTGCATCTCGGAAAAATGTGGCCTTACAGTAAACAACGTAATTCCCATAACCCATTGCTCTAATTAGTGCAAAACGATTCGATTGCAACAGGTTTACGATCGAAAACCGCAAACCACTGCGACATAATTCATTGATTACTCGTTTTCACGGCTTCCTCATTCTTTTACCGTCAAACATTTCACGCTGGGTAACGACGCTACCGGTGTTTTGTAAACATTCGCGCCCCGGTTGTAACTTGTTTGTTTCTAAATAGACACTCAACATCAGCCACATCCACAGAATTTTCCTTCGTGCCACTTTCTTCGTCACGCAGCCGTTGTGCTTTCGAATCGGTTTATTCACCTCACGGTACCGCACGGATCAACATTCCAACCCGTTAACGAATTTGCCGCGCACACAACCCCGTGATCAATTACTCCCGAAGGTCAACACCACGGACGCGCATTCTTCCTCTACCGAGTTCTAGTCCGGTACTGAGCGTGTTAAATTCTTAGCCCGAGCCTTCACAGAAATTACTGAATTCCCAGTGCCCAAACAATACACAACCATCGGAGCGGCTCTTGCCGTGTCGTCATTCCATTAGTGACCGCCCGGCAGTGACTGGTTCGACCAAATCCACAACAAAACGCGCGGTAAATGATATACTTAGTTATAGATAGCAGGTACTTGGCCCAATCTAAATGCCGCCTGCCATTACCCCGCAAAAACCCGCACTCTCTCGTGACACAATCACACACGGGGTACTCAATCGCCAATACTCACGTCGTCCACGGTTACGCTCAGCTGATCCGCACCGTTCCAACGTGGTTCCGATGGTTGCGCGGGTGTAGGAGCAATGATGCGTCATCTCAATCTTAATGCGAATCAACGAGGGGACAATCAATGTTTGTTATTTATTGAATAATGAAATATGTGTTCTGGAACATTCTGAGTTTTAGTCTGCGAAACCGGAGAAGTGTGCCAGGGTTTAAAATCAATAAAGAGAAGAATAATATTTATTTTCTGACAGACTCAACCCAGACAAGAGGCGATTGAAGAAAATTCAGCCCAATAAATATAAAATGTAACGAAAAGTATTCGGAAAAGTTATCTTGAACGCAAACCTCGAAATCACGGTAGCAGTGAGTGGTAGCGGAGAAATTGGAGAATCCAAGAATCTACAATCTACAATCGAATGTCCTTGAATCTACAATTCATCGCGATATACGCCATTGCTGTAAAGTAAGTAATTTGCTCAACAAATAGGATTTTTTGGTCATCAGTTACTTTAAAAATTTGTATGTGACGTTACTGGCCAACGTTTCGACGGTTTATGCCGTCATCTTGAGGACAAAGCGCCTCGATCTGAGCCCAAGTAACAATTCGAATGCCTTATGGTTTTGATTATAATTTATAGGAGTTTTGTAATTGATTTTTAAATCACTACCTGTTTTATGACAACTATAATAAGTATCTCTTTTGACAAGTAATATCATAGTTTTTAAAACTTCTATAAAACCCTTTACCTAGACTAACAACTGGACTAAAAATAAAACAATAACCATGAAAACGCTCTAATTATTGCATTCAAACATTTAGTTTAAAACATTATTGTCAGTTAAATTCTTTCATAAATCTAGTTTTGTGTATGTGCGTGTTCATTGGATGACAGTTTCACGCAAATCCGCAAAAAACCCATTTATTTCAAGGCGATTAGTTATAATTCTTATTTTTATCCATACATTCATGATAAAAATAAAAGCGCATCAAGTTTTTACGTTCGGAAAAAGCCTCAAACTTGTAAACAAAATCTAATATGAACATTTAGGGGTTTTTTTGGTTTGTGCAAAAAAACAACAAGGATCAGCCCCATGGGGTTGTTCGAGCCATCGATGTGGAACAAGGCCTCCAAAATGTCTAATGATCTACAATCAAACAGTTCAATCAATCGTCACACGTTTGAATCCGCAATTGCACGAGAATCTGCTTAGAATGATCTTGATTAGGAACCAACACCGAACATTGTTTGTTTTATAACATAGTCGACGAAATACACCAACATCCCAAATGTATGCAATTATATCTTTTTACATACTTCCGATACGATTTTGATACTTAAGCTTCTCTTCGCCAAAGCTTGTGTTGAAGTTTTGTATGCAAGCAGTTATTTTTATAGCGTGAAGTTTCTCTACCATTCTGCGATTTTGGTTGAAGCGATAAACTTTTTCTCATTATCAATCGAATTCATCTTATATAAATTAGAAACTATTCTGAAGCACTCAAAATTTACCCTGGGTAGTTGTCAATTTCTCAGGCGAAACGACATAACATGGAATTTCATCCGAGCTTGCATGACACAAGATCAGATCGTTCAAAAAGTGTTAAATAAGTAGTGTAAGCTTTGCGTCTGCTTAGCGGTTCAAATCGAACTGCTAGGCGGAAATGGCAGTTCAATTTGAACTGCTTTAAGAAAGTTGAAAATCTAATATATTCTTACTGATTGCATGCAAAGCAGACATGACACACACATAGTCAAAAAAATATATTATCAAAACGAGAGTTTCTTGAATTTGGAGTTCTAACGCAGGCTTATGCTGATTCTTCACTTTGCTTTATAAATTTTATGAAGAATGGTCCACTTGGCAGGAACATGCTCTTATAGAGCTTTTCTGTAGGCTTTCGTGGTCTTTAAAGTTTTAATGAAATATTTATCAGGTAGCATTAAAGACAGCTACAAATATTTATTAATATTAAAAATTATACTTGGGAGTCGAAGTTAATAAAAAGCGTTCGTTGTACGGAATAGTCGTTTTCGTACCGGTGCTTGTGAATGTTACAACCTACACGACAAAAAATATTTGTAGTATCAGGTGTTGAAATTCAGAGAACCATTATTCAAAATTTGTCCATTGTTATCCACAACTTCCAACATCTTTCTGGTAAAGCTTGGGTACCGCTTTTAATTTTTGTATGGATTCGATGAATGAATCAATCCATTTTTGTGTCACTTCGTAATTTCCAAAGTGCTGCTCTGACAAGCCATGCACCATGGATTGGAGCCAAAGGGTAATCGGATAGAGGAATGTCCGGTGAATATGGTGGGTGGGAAGAACTTCCCATTTTATTGTTTCCAAATAAGGTTAGTATTTAGTTTCTCGCAAATGACGTATATCATTTGTGAGAAGCTATTGGTAAAAAGAAGCCGGAATTATGGGCCGACAACTCTTGTTTTTTTTGTCACAATAATACACTATCGTATATTTCATGGATTCTTCGTGATTTTTTCGCCAAAATTTCAACCAATATCGTTCGTCAACCACCGTATTCGCCTGATTTAGCTCCGTGTGACTTCTGGCTATTCAGCAAACTCAAACGACCGCTCCGGGGAAACCGTGTTGAGTCAATTTAAGACATCAAACGGGGGGTGGGGGGATTACTTGAGGGGTACGAAATAGAATTGAAAGAATAAATAAAGAATTTTGAAATTTTGAACAAAGTCTCACTACTTTTTCTCACAGTAGTAGATTCATTAGTGGTTCAGTCATGTTCGAAATTAAAATGGCTTTCTCTTTTGGTTCCGCAGAGAAAATGTAATAAGTGACATAACCGACAAATCGCACTTTTATTCGCTCAATTTTCTCGAAGGTGGCTAAACCGATTCCAGCAATCTTAGACTCATTTCAAATCAATTTTTGGGTCATTGAGGAAGTTCGAAAATCAAATGACTATCACTTCTGGTTTCTGAGATATGATAGTATGAGTGACTTAACCGACATACCCTTTTTTCTATCTGCTTAATTTTCTCGAAGGTTGCGACTATTGAGTTATTGATGAAGTTTGAGAATCAAATGGATGACACTTCCAATTTCGAAGATATTATAGCATCAGTGACGGAACCGACATACCATACTTTTTCCGCACTTTTATACTAGATAAACCGCATTCTATTTTCTCAGAGGGAACTCCCTCAGAGATGATCAAAATCAAATGTATCAAGGTTGATAGTTTTAGTTCCGCGGTAAGCATTGAAGTACACTTTTGCGAATTACTCGAATCAATTTTATCGAACCCGAATGAGTTTAAACCCACTTTGTGAACAAATTTGTGCCTTGTCCGTGGGCTGCGTGTAAGTGTACCTGATTAAGGGTCTGTCTGTCATTGAGAAAGCGTTGAAATGTGAAAGGTTCCAGATGGTTTTCTTCATGTCACCGTCCTGAGCAAGTAAATGCACTATTTTTCAGCATTCGATTTGCACCGAATAATCAAATTTTAATGAGTACCGTGAAAACTGGAGCAGAATCGAATAGAAGCAAGCGACGGTGTTATTGTGAAAATATTCCGCTAAACAAAGACTAGAACGAACTTTTTAATTTCTTTTCTTTCAATTGTTGTTTCCATTACAACCGAATATTGTCTTTATAAGAGCTGTAAAAAATAAGCAAAGAAATAAAACCAACGGAGCGAAACAGTTATATTGCAGAAATTTCAAATCGAATAAGTATCATGAGAGTTTTCAAACAACACAAATAAAATCCTTGTGAACTCAATTTTCTAGCTCCTCTACACGGATAAAATTCTAATGCCGAAACCATGATCAAAAATCATGAAATCATGAATCATGTCTATCATGAATAATAAGTCATGATTTCATGATCAAAACGATTGACTCATGAAAATGTTCATGATATCAATCATTTTGCTCATGAAATTTCATGAGAAAACATGGTTCATGATTTCATGAATCAAAAATCATGGTACCGGCAATAGATTTTTACCCGTGTAGATTTGCCAATCCCCAAAGTCATGTTCCGAACAGAAGCGTTGTACTGCGGCGTTTCGATTTCAGCGAATCGTTACAAGTATAACCAAATATCAAACTACAAATTGGGTGAACTCGAAATAGTAAAAACCATTAGAGCGACACGCAAGCTAGTGAATTCAATACCCGTTGTTCATGCATCAGACAGTTTTTGAATTAAAAAAAACATACTAAAGTATAAACGATCCACTTTACCAATTACCTAGGATCGGTAGTACAGAATAACATTAGCTTCCGACGATCAGTGGTAAACAAAGTGACATTCAAACATATTACGAATGTAATCCAAAACAGAACACGAACGTTACAGCCAACAACGGAAACATGTGTTAAATCCGCTCGGTTTCCAAAGTAAATGACAGCAACTGAAAGCTGAAAGAAACATTGTTACCGAAATTGAGAAAGACCGGGGTAGCGTGCATGACGGTCATCATTCGGAAGAGTTGTGCCTCTGATAGGGTTACCTGCTTCGGTTCGTAATTTTTATGCCAAAACTACATTTCACCAGTTTCTTTTTTCACTGAAGTTTACACGGAAGATTGAATTATGTATGAAATAGTTTTGTTTTAAAAAGTCGTATTATTTTTTTTTAAACAAACGTCACAGTACTGTAGAATGCAATTGCTGTGGCCTTAATTTTAACATAGTCGAATGTTCGACTACAAAAACAAGACTTTTCCCATCACACGGACGGAATTCCGATTCTATGAATGAGCAAAACTAGTCATGATTTCGGGAAAAGGGTGAATTTTGATGTTGTAATAATACACCATAGTTGAGAAACCTCGTGAACTATTCGGACTTATTTTACTGAAAATAGAACGCAACGCATCTTATATTCATGGATACAACTTAATGCGTTTCGTTGCTATGATGATTTTCTTTGTAGTATAAATTTAGATGTTACATTTAAAAGAAATTCGTGAAAATATGTGCGAATCGAACCTCATGAATACAATTATTGTATTGAAATCTCATAAATACTTTTATTTTGAACCGCAGTACGATTTATCTATTTTTTCCCAAAGAATCGCGATATTTTATAATGTCAATTCTCTATCAAGTGGTGAAACAATAAACACAATTTTGAAGTTTTGAATAAATGTGTCTCTAAATCAAGGACACTATCACAGAATCAATCACATTATTGCTTGATTCAGAAAGTTCAAAGTGATATCATATCATGGAAGAAAACTAAAATTAACTTAAGTTGCTTGTTGCAATCATAAAAATTTTCAAGGTAAAAGTGCTTTTCATCATAATCATAAAATTAAGAAAAGTTGTCATGATTTCATGAGAAGATAAAATGATTAGTTTCATGAATAATTCCCGTTCGACACTTGTGTTTGACATTGTGTTCATTGTATCACCTCTTGTCACGAGCAGCCTCGCACTAAAATATCAATTTGAATTTTATTCGCTATTTTCAATATAAAACCACCATACATTTAATTGCTTTCTACACATTTTTGCCAACTTTCTGGTAATTTGTGGACACCATGACAAAAAAAAATTGACTACCTTTGGTATTGGCCCCACTGTCAAATTACCATCGAATGCCATTTCGCCGGAAGCCGTTTCGCCGAATGACATTTCTTTGAATGGGTCACTTCGCCGAATGCCATTTCGCCGGAAGGGTCATTTCGCCTAATCCTGCAATTGTTCTAATATCGTAATTGGAAATTTATTAAAATAAAGACAAATGAATTATGATAGCGTTAACGCCCGTTTTGTTGACCTACAATTGTACTTCTGATATAAAGATCGATTCTTGTACTCTTGAAAAAAATTGATTCATGAACATCACAACGGAGTTCCCAAGAAAACTTGTTGATTATTAGTTACTAAGCATCAAAGCAATTGCATTGGTATATCTACCAAACAAGTGCATGTGGTATTTTCCGTTTACTGAGTGAAAATGAAAAAATATCTAATGCGGCCTCGCCACATCGTTTTGGTTCGTGCGCTATCCGACCTAGTTACCGCTCGACCTAGCTAAAGTAAAGAAATCTAGCTTTGAGTAGACCGGGCAAACGAGGCGGTTACAGGTTTGTATGCAAGAGACCGCCGCTTCCGACGGCGGGTATTCGAAAAGATCCTTTCAGCGAAACGACTTTCGGCGAAATGGCCCGCCGTTCCGTTTTGGAGTTTTTGATTACTATTTCCGGTACTTCCGGAACCGGTATAGCCGAAGTCGGTTCGTTGAGTAAATAACTAATATAGCTTACAAAACTTGTAATTTTTACCACACTTTACCCTATAGTTCCGGAACCGGAAGCCGGATCCAGATGAATTTTCAGAGCAACCTATAGGACTACAAGACCTTACATGTGAGTTTGTGGAAATCGATCAAGAAATGAGAAAAATGAGTAACATTATTCGACACATACACACCCACACACACTGCACGAAAAAGCCAGCGATCGCAAAACAACTAAAATAATAGTTGTTTTTCTGAATTTGATTGGTTAAAATTTGGCACAACCAATCAATTGTTGTTTTAACTACACTGTCATTTTTGACTTACCATGCTCGCAGTTTAGAAATGACACCCAGCAAAGACATGCATCACAAACGAATAATGAAACGCTATAGTTAAGCAATGACATGCACCCTAATCGGAAAATGGAACGTTTCAATGAGGTGTCACTCGTGCAACTGAGCAATAACACAATCCCAGCATAGTTACTTGTATGCATGAGAGCATAAAATGTCTCAGTTATTCTAACCAATTATACAGTCATTTGAACATAAGACGCCTATTGCTATAAATATTTTTTATTGCTAGTCTCTTCGGGAGACAGCTATTCGTTTACCACTTGAACAACAAAATTTTGTCTAAGTAGCTGCTTATAGCTTTATCCCTGAACTCACAAATGATATAGAAATGCAACAAAAGATTTTAAATTCCCAAAAGAATTTAAAACCAAAAAAAAACCAGCAAAATGTTCAAAAGGCATTAAGAAATTTTTCCGGCTTGCTGGAAGAGATTTTTGATTTCGTTTTCAGAAAATGTTGCTGATAAGCCTAATGCTACAGATGCACTTTCAATAAAATACAAATACTATCACTTTACTTTAGCAGTAATTTTTGAGCGCTAAGCGCTTTTAAATACGTTGACATTCACTATCCCAAAATACATTACTCACAGAACATTTATACTGTATTTAGTGCATGGAAAACTTGTTTTAAAATTCTTCTGCATACTTTCACTTACACGAAACGGCCACTACGTAACTGGCATAAATGACGTTCATTTGCCATTGAAAATATGCAATATGAAACGTTTCTGGTGAAATGAAGAGGATTAGTATGTTGCGTTTTGCCATCTTCGTTCTCCTCCAAGTGACAGCATTTGAATACAGCAATTTCGTTTACCTGAATGGCTATGACAAAAACAACAGATACGTTAGTTAAAACAACAACATTCTAGTTGAAACAGCCAGGGCGTGAAACAATAATTGCAATATTGTAATTTCATTATCTGCGGGTTCTCCGTGTGGTCGACTTTTCAAGTAATTGCGTAACCTTTCTATACGAAAAAAGCAATAATCCATTTTCCAACAAAACGCCAGTGACGTTATGTTCATAGAAACATCAAGCTCTTCCATGTAATTACTATTTTCTCAAAAGCCACTTCCGTAATTACTATATTCTCAAAAGCCACTTCCGTAAGGGAAATGTATTCACAATTTTGCGTAGGCGCTACGTAAGAATATGTAAAAAAATATATCCAAAGTAGGTGCCACGTTTTCTCATAGCTGATCAAAAACCACAACGTGCGAATTTAAGACTCGATACATTAGATACGTTACGAATTTGTGCTATACGTTGCAATGGATGGAACATGGATCCATCATTATACGCCTGAGTCATATCGACACTCATGTAAAGCAGCTGGTGAAAGCCGACCAAAGCGTGCAAAGACTCAAACATAGACAGGTGAGTTTATGGCGTCTGCATTCTGGGATGCGAATGGAATTTTCATTAATTATTCTGGGAAGTGAATATTACACAGCATTGGAACGTGGCTCAAATGGCCGAAAACAACGAAGAAATCAATACTTTTCAATCACAATAATTCACTGTGTCGTAAGTCGATCGTTATGCTTGATTTTCGGATTGCAACCGCATTTATCATATTCGTTCGACTTAGCCTCAAATTAAAAAAAAAGATTACTAGAAAGAGATATACATCGAATGAATAGGTCATCGCTGAGAGACGTCTTTCAAACCCATCATCTCTTTTATGAGAAGCAAGCTCTAAGATTTGAAGCAGGTGAAATAAAATCCAGTAAAAAAGAATCAAATTTCTCATTATGTCCTTCAAAACGACTATTTCAAATGTGTCTGCTTACGAAATAAAACACAGAACACACCGAAACTGCATCATCACTTCATTGCCAAATCATCCCGGAGGCATTCCGCAGAGTTGGTAACCCTATCCCGTACAACACTGCAAGGTCACCGGCATTCGATCAGGTTAGTCACCGGTAAATTGCGGTCTAAACTAAAAGTGTCTGGAAAGCTACTGCAAAAACTGACCTTCCGAGTTCCTCGCACATAACTCAATACCATGTACAAAAAAAAACAACGCAAATCCGTTCGCTAGGCGCAATATGCGAGATGATTAGGAGGAACAATAATAATTTGATAATCGCGTAGCTTTGGCCCACCCCGACGTACTGATGATAGGGAGGGAGCAAAAATTACTCAAAAATAGTCGTTTACACATTCAAAAACAGAAACAGAAAAAAACAACTTGTAAACAAGGGTGTTTTGAACACCAAGCAATTTAATGCAACTGAGTGCGCATTGTTCATGTCGATGTGATAATGACGCTTTAAAAGGAAACAAGTTTTTTTTTGCCAAGGCGTGGCTTCCATTCGACTAGCTGTGCGAAAACGATAGGATGACTTTCCACTATAAAGTATACCAGAGTGCGATTACTGCTTGATTTGTTGGTTTTTAGAAATTCGATGACTCATCGTCAACACCAGTGAGCATCATGAGTCATCATTTTGAAGCCATGTGTTTAGATATGTGTAAACAATATGAACAATGGAATGTTAGCCAACAATTGATCTAGGCAGTAAATAAAGTCAATTCATTTAATAACATTCCATAATAACAATTAGTGTAATAACTATATCACTGTTCTTTTGAAAATTTTGATTTCTTCTACGAAATAAAAATATTTTTCTCGATCGGATTATGTACTTCAAGTAAAATGGAACCAGAAACACGAAAAAAACAAAACATTGACTGGTTAGTTTTAATCGATCCTTTGAAACGAACACCAAAACAAGGTTTAATCGCAAACTGACCGCCAAGGTTGAAATTTGACATCTTCCGCGTTGGTATTAGGTGAAAAAAAAACACTTCATTTGTCAGTCTAATTGGCTAAATTGAACGCAAGTGACCTCACATAGCGTTATCAGCATTCGCGTCAATCCGACAAAACAAATTTAATATTTCACGGAACTACTTTGCGACCTTTCCAAGTCCGGCAAAGTTTTGTTTTGTTTAATGTTGCTGCAGCTCCAAGTATACTAACCAAACATTCAATCGTGCCGACCTAGTTAACTGTCCCACATTTTTCGTTACATTTCCCTACCTCAATTTAACAATACATTTCTTTGCTTACACAAAAAAGATGTTCCCAAATCGAATTACATTCAAACGACGCATTAAACCAAACATTTCATGATCAATATTCTCTGTGAATAACCATCCACACTTTGTGTTACGTTTGAAAGAACTCAATTATAGCTAATAACCTCAAAGCTTCGCCGCCCAAAAAACGGCTGTCAATGGCGCCCCGAGCTTTCAACTTGTTTACAACCTTGAGATGGAAAATAAGCCGATAATAAAGGAATATAATGCGTAAAAAAAGTTTGCTTTGAGAAGACGATCTCGTTTTTTTCTGCTCTCGGCCATAGTGAGGTAGGTTCAGCCGAGGGTGTTAAATTTTGTGTTCATGCCTATTTTCACCGCAAGGATGATTACGCCATCGAAACTGTATATCAACAAGTGTAAACCGAACAGGTTGCATTTGTTTTCATTTAACTTTTCGTCATTTTGGTTAGGTTTGAAGGGCTTTAATAAAAATAAACAAAAAAATGTGACTGTTCCAAGGGGAGAGTCGCTTAACACAAACTATATTGTGCCTCTAAAAAAAACACGTGATATACTGCGAGTCTAAGTGTGCTACGCTGTGCCCCATGAAACAGCTACTTGTCAAAACTGAGCCCTTTGTGTGCCGCAACTGTGCAACTGTATGAAAACGAAAGTGCCAATATTGATAAATGCACCAACGCATTGTGTTAATGTGTGATCGGCACATTGTTCTAAGCGTCCTCCCCTTGGACTGTTCTCAGTTACATTCTATAAAATAATGTATAACTTATGGAACATGATGTGGAACAGATCGCTAGGAAGAAGCTACTGGTTTACTAAAACGATTTCTCTAAGATGAAACAGTATGAAATCAATTCAGTCCTAAGAATCTTCAATATTTTTGCTTAGAGAACTAAATCCTTTGACATTATCGTTTGAGAAAAATTAAAAGCCCGTTCCATACTAAACATAGAAAATTGGATTCTATTATAATAATAGTAAGGGCATATTCAGTAGTGTTCTAGTTCTAGATGCATAATTTATGTCAGATACAAAATTTAAATCTGAATTTTATAACAAGAAAAACTGGCAGCCTCAGCAGTGTTTCACTCGTGTTTCAGATATACAAAAATAGAACGGCATCGTAGACCAGTTTTAAATTTGACAGAAGAACTGGTCGAATAAATAAAACTAGAACGGCTTGCTGGGGATACGTTTGTTTCAGTTCCTGTTCTATTATAGATCTTCCATATAGAACTTCAAGCTGCTGAATTTGCTCTAACGAACAAAAGGCAAAGCATGCTTAGAACACTACATTCCAGTGTAGAACTAAACTTCCTGTTTCAACAGACTGTTCAACTGATTCGTAAGTTTACAGGACAGTAGCACGGCTAGTGCAATGACCCTAAGCATATGAAGAATCCTTTCAGAGTGTGACATGAACATATGACAACAGAACAGAAAACTCTCTGGACTCTGGACTCTGGTCTCTGGTCTCTGGTCTCTGGTCTCTGGTCTCTGGTCTCTGGTCTCTGGTCTCCGGTCTCTGGTCTCTGGTCTCTGGTCTCTGGTCTCTGGTCTCTGGTCTCTGGTCTCTGGTCTCTGGTCTCTGGTCTCTGGTCTCCGGTGTCTGGTCTCTGGTCTCCGGTGTCTGGTCTCTGGTCTCTGGTCTCTGGTCTCTGGTCTCTGGTCTCCGGTCTCTGGTCTCTGGTCTCTGGTCTCTGGTCTCTGGTCTCTGGTCTCTGGTCTCCGGTCTCTGGTCTCTGGTCGCCGGTCTCTGGTCTCTGGTCTCTGGTCTCCGGTATCTGGTCTCTGGTCTCTGGTCTCCGGTCTCTGGTCTCTGGTCTCTGGTCTCTGGTCTCTGGTCTCTGGTCTCTGGTCTCTGGTCTCCGGTATCTGGTCTCTGGTCTCTGGTCTCCGGTCTCTGGTCTCTGGTCTCTGGTCTCTGGTCTCTGGTCTCTGGTCTCCGGTATCTGGTCTCTGGTCTCTGGTCTCCGGTATCTGGTCTCTGGTCTCTGGTCTCCGGTCTCTGGTCTCTGGTCTCTGGTCTCTGGTCTCTGGTCTCTGGTCTCCGGTCTCTGGTCTCTGGTCTCTGGTCTCCGGTGTCTGGTCTCTGGTCTCTGGTCTCTGGTCTCTGGTCTCTGGTCTCTGGTCTCTGGTCTCTGGTCTCTGGTCTCTGGTCTCTGGTCTCTGGTCTCTGGACTCTGGACTCTGGACTCTGGACTCTGGACACTGGACTCTGGACTCTGGACTCTGGACTATGGACTCTGGACTCTGGACTCTGGACTCTGGACTCTGGTCTCTGGTCTCTGGTCTCTGGTCTCTGGTCTCTGGACTCTGGACTCTGGACTCTGGACTCTGGACTCTGGTCTCTGGTCTCTGGTCTCTGGTCTCTGGACTCTGGACTCTGGACTCTGGACTCTGGACTCTGGACTCTGGACTCTGGACTCTGGACTCTGGACTATGGACTCTGGACTCTGGACTCTGGACTCTGGACTCTGGACTCTGGACTCTGGACTCTGGACTCTGGACTCTGGACGCTGGACTCTGGACTCTGGACTCTGGACTCTGGACTCTGGACTCTGGACTCTGGACTCTGGACTCTGGACTCTGGACTCTGGACTCTGGACTCTGGACTCTGGACTCTGGACGCTGGACTCTGGACTCTGGACTCTGGACTCTGGACTCTGGACTCTGGACTATGGACTCTGGACTCTGGACTCTGGACTCTGGACTCTGGTCTCTGGTCTCTGGTCTCTGGTCTCTGGTCTCTGGTCTCTGGACTCTGGACTCTGGACTCTGGACTCTGGACTCTGGTCTCTGGTCTCTGGTCTCTGGACTCTGGACTCTGGACTCTGGACTCTGGACTCTGGACTCTGGACTCTGGACTCTGGACTCTGGACTATGGACTCTGGACTCTGGACTCTGGACTCTGGACTCTGGACTCTGGACTCTGGACTCTGGTCTCTGGTCTCTGGTCTCTGGTCTCTGGTCTCTGGTCTCTGGACTCTGGACTCTGGACTCTGGACTCTGGACTCTGGACTCTGGTCTCTGGTCTCTGGTCTCTGGACTCTGGACTCTGGACTCTGGACTCTGGACTCTGGACTCTGGACTCTGGACTCTGGACTATGGACTCTGGACTCTGGACTCTGGACTCTGGACTCTGGACTCTGGACTCTGGACTCTGGACTCTGGACTCTGGACTCTGGACTCTGGACTCTGGACTCTGGACTCTGGACTCTGGACTCTGGACTCTGGACTCTGGACGCTGGACTCTGGACTCTGGACTCTGGACTCTGGACTCTGGACTCTGGACTCTGGACTCTGGACTCTGGACTCTGGACTCTGGACTCTGGACTCAATGTTTGAGGTGGTTTTGAATTTTAAGATGGCGACTTCCGGTTCATTGATATTCCTTGAAAACCCTCATAATATGGGTATTTTGTGAACAGGTTTGATGAGCAGATGTCAGAAAACGATGTTTAAGGTGGTTTTGAATTCCATGATAGCGACTTCCGATTTATTCTTATTCCTTGAAAACCATTACAATATTCCTCAACACCCCTACAATAACGGGTTTGATGAGTAGATGTCGAAAACGATGTTTGCGCTGGTTCTGAATTCCAAGATGGCATAGCCATCTGCTCCAGTTTTTTATATCCAGAATTTCACCTTATAATGGCACTTATTTAGCAGTTTCAGTTTTTTTTTCTTGATAATCTGAAACTGATTTGACTGGTATTTTAATCCGACTTCCGGTTCTGGAGTTATAGGGTAAAGTGTGTTCAATATTGTACACCGTCACTTAAACCGGCGAAACAAAACACGTAAAACATTTTCTAAACTGGTCTCAAAACTACACAAATCGATAGTAATTATCAGTAGGCAACTAAACAAACCGATTTCGGCTATCCTGGTTCCCGGTATCCAGTTCCAGAAGCACAGGAAATAGTGGTCATATATACCAAAATGTATCTCACTCACTGTTCTCAGCGATGGTTTGACCGATTTCCACAAACTTAGATGGAAGGAATCACGGTCCCATACGGAATTCCTGAATTTCATCCGGATCCGACTTCCGGTTCCGAAGTTATAGGGGTAGAGTGTGTTCAATATTGTACACCGTCACTTAAACTGGCGGAACCAAAACCGTAAAAAATGTTGTAAAATGGACTCAAAACCGTTATTCCCAATCTTAGAGTCAATCCTACCAAACATTACTGTATATTTTCGGATACAACAAACATTTAAATCGTCGTTTAGAGTGCGGCAAAATTGTATAAAATCTTCAAAATTTGAATTTGAAGAGACAAATTTTGAATAGAATACCACAATATTATACATAAGAAAGGCATCATTACACCACTACGTGGATTAAAACAGGTTTTATACTGAATCTGGCTATAATTTAGATCTGTCGCAGATATTATGCTACTGCTTTAAAAATGTAAGCTCTTACTAATCAAAGCCGTTCTGAAAATATGCATATTATGAAGGTATTCGAATATTTCTATAAATATCGACACAAATTGTAAGGGTTTTCAAGCAGGCCGGTGCCGATTGCCAGCCGAAGGCTGGATCTGCCAAAGTTATTACATTATCTAAATACACTATCCTAGTTTCAAGTTATTTGTTAATTAAAATTAGAAAAAGCCCTTGGCATCTAAGAGCTTAAGCAGTGTGCCTTAAAATATTATATAATTGAATAAAAAAAAAAGAACCGGAAGTTGCCATCTTAGATTTCAGAACAACCCCAAACATCATTTTCTGACATCTACTCATCAAACCCGTTCCGAAAATACTTATGTTCTGATGGTTTGTAGAGAATATCGATGAACCGGAGGTCGCCATCTTAAAAATTGATCCAATATATTATACATATCCAATAATACATGGTATCCATAAGGAAAACTTTTTTTACGTTGAAAATTCTAAATAACGTAAACTTTTTTTACATCGTAATTCGATTAACGAACCCTTGAGTATTATGCAAATGGAGGTTTGGGTGTACCGATGTTTCTAATTGAACTTGTATAATTAAAGTTGTTTCAAACGTATATCTAATATTGACTGATTGATTTTTTATATGAATCACAGGAACTCAGATATAGAAAATATATGTTTGAATATTTTATCTACCTTCGGGCAAGCCGAAGTAAATAAGGTCAAAATCATACCGAAAACAACGAGTTGCATTTAATTTATTCCTTTTGCGCCGCAAAAATGAAACTGACCAAACACTTCGTCGACTACCATTACCAAATGCAGATGTTTGGCCTTCGCTCGAATCCATTCATTACTCAGTCAGCATTTATCAACTTTCTATCCGCTATCGAACACCTCGATATTTGCGCATTCGTTATTGCGTCTCCTCCTGGGAGAACCACTTGAACAGCCAATTTGAACAGTTTTTTTTCCACAGGTTGGGTTGACTATGTTTATCTTTTCAAAATATGTACATAGGTAAACGTTCGAGAATCGATTGTCACGCGCATCGGAATTTTGTGTTATCTGTTGATGAAGCTCACGAATTATTCCGGAATTGTGACTACTAGGGAATGAGTGAACAGAAAGTTTAAACCATTGTCAACGGGTTGACGGAATGCAGTTCTTTCTCGATCTACAAAAAATATACGACAGACTTAAATTCGAAAATTTAAAACGGATCAAAGTGTTATAAAAATTCTGCATTGTCCACAGTAAATATTTAGTCAATTTGTGTTGGTGTACCGTACCGTATCGTAAGCATTTCTATATATTTCAATTATAAAGTTTTCAACATTGATTTATCTCCACCGTTCCCAACGTCAACACCCTCAAAGTCGTATCTAAGTTTCATTAGGCTTTAATCAAATACCCATGTAAGTAAGTTTCAACAATGTAAACTGTTCAAGAAGTGTCATTCGGTAGTCCTGCCTTGCTTCCGTGTGGTAAATGAAACTAAGGTCACTTACCAATCTCCAAACCACACAAAAAAAACCGGCAACTTGTGACCCACTTTACAAACCTAATATTTAGGAGAACTGAATTGTTTGCGTTGTCATTATCGAACAAAATTAAATTCGAACAAAAACAAAAGACAATTCAATAGCAATATGGAGATGGAAAATTGTCATCTGCATTACCGGAGTCGTTCATAACAAAGACATCATCGTCATCATCAAAGGGCGCTCAAAACAAATGTCTCACCGTCAGCCATGAAAGGATCGGGAAAATAATGACAACTCATTGTTAGCAATTATTTTTTATATAAAACGCAGTCCAAACTCGGCAATTGCGGCCGGTTGACGTGCCCTGATGGTAATCGGTATGTGCATTGTGTACATTTTTGTTTCCTGCACTCGCCGTGACACAGTTGTTGCAGTTTTACATTACCTGAAAGGAGAAAAAAAAAGAAAGAAATTGTAGTCGGATTGTGGTCACGAGATTAGGTCTTCAATGAAATTATTGTACTGCAAGGTGGTAGCAAACATAAACAAAAACGTAACTAAAATTGCGAGAATGGTAGATATTTGTTTTTAGGAAACAACACATTTATTTTTTGTTCAAATCAAAAAATGAATATATAAGAAAAAGAAGAAAAGAGAACACGATAATAAACATTTGGGAATTGTTATTAACATATGAAAAAAAAAATACTTACAAGCTGCTTCGACTTCCCCATGTATTTCGCAGCAGCTTGGGCAGTTTTCATGTAAACGTAAAAAATTTCGTTGACATTCAAGACCCACAGATTTTGATTCACTGGAGCACATAAACGCATTCACATCCTTTCATTTTACCGGAACCATTCATAAGAAACGTTAGCTTTTTGCAACAAGAATTTTGTGTAGAAAAATATTCACGAAGACAAAGATCGAAAGCACGTTTTGTTTATCATATAGAATAGTGAAGAATAGTTCTCAAACAGCACTGTTAATTGAAGACTAACGAGTAAATTATTACAACTGATGATGCATCGAAAAAGATTAGCTTTTGTTTGTCATCAGTTGTATTGAATTAGTTTTCAGACGAAATTCTTGCAGGTAGTGACTTACAAGGTTATCTTAAAGGCATCAATCAGAAGTTACTCGTTCGTTAATTATACGTACTGAGAGTGTTACCTATTCACCATTTATATGGTGATGTCAGATATTTTCGAACTCTGTTCGCAGTAAATAAATCAATCGAAGTTCGCAAAAAGCTGACAATTAGCTGTCATTATTCAGCATTTTGTAAGATTATTATCCGTAAGCATCAATTCATTGTTTGCTTGTTTATATAACAGTCATAACATGGAGAGTCATTTACTAAAATATTACATCTAATTAAAAAAGTTTTTATGCCTCTGTACATCAAAGGCTACATGACTCTAGGCTCTACTAGCTAATTTGGTAAAATCTATATTCTACATCCAGTTCAAAACATGCAAATTCAACACAAAACGTGCTGTCTCGAACGCTTCCCCGATCAGCTGACCAATCGGGGCTCTGGAATGAAAAGCGTATGTGTGAGGTGCATTCAAATGACCATTCAAGTCTGGATCGGGGACAACTTGCATAAGCCAGACTACGTGAGCAAAATTTGATAAAGTTATTTTCTCCGTTCAATTATTCTAAGCACGCTCCGGAGACGTCCAAGCACCGGGCTATCATCTCAAAGGGAATACTGCTTGTGTCACAGTGTGAGAGCTGAATGGGAATTAAATTTGAGTTGATAAAAGTTAAAATTTTAATAGAAAAAAACTAATGTTTTGGACAAAAATCTGTAGTGATAGTCTCAGAGATAGTAAAAAAAAACATTGAATGCGCTTCACGAGTTTACCACGAAACACTTAATGATTTCACAAACGACGCTACTTAATTGTTTTGAATAAAACAAAATCATTACCAACTGGATTCGAGAACAAACCGCCGGCACCATAAACTGACAATTATAATAATCAACGTAACGACCGGTCAGATGCCATGTGTGACCTCTGCGAGTTCGTTGGGTAAAGTTTACTTTTTCGAGACGCTTTACAGCATCCCATGCTCAGTGTGCGTTCGGAATCAACTCAACGCCCCGCTGAAGCAAAAGATCAAGATCAAGGTCAACCGGCTATCGAGTCTCCGAGTCTTCAACGTGGTCGCATCAATAAATTTTCCATTATCAGTATGTGGCCATTATTGCAGCTGATGATGCTATAGATCTCGAAGGATTGCTGCTGCTGCTGCTGCCGCCATCGCCCAAAGAACCCATACAGTGATTAATGGGTGATTTATGCGTTCGGGAAATGCGTTGCTCATGACAAAAGTCAAGTTCAACTGGTAACGGGGGCGTGGGATGCAAAGTGCTACAGCATTGCCTCCACCCGAAAGTCATTAACATTTTATTGATTTAGTCGAATTTGGAATTGGTCGTCGATCGCCAATGTGGGTGACGGACTAGGAACTTCACCGCTCGCTTATCCTTGTGCGGTTTGGAATGTCATTAGCACACTTTGAGCGTTTTTTGTTTTTATTATTTGAGTTTTTGGTGATTGTTCTTGAACTGCATAATAGCAAAGCAAAGTGTTGGATAGAACAGTCTGTACAATTTGACAATTTTATTTCAAAACAGACTTCGCAGTCGAGGCTTAATGTAGAGAATTATTGTAAAACTAGTACTGCGATCCTATTGAAACTAGCAATTGTCTCAGACCAAGGTTCGCACATACAACGTTAGATCAGCTTCCTTCACATTGAACCGCCAATCCATGGTCTCTTGAACTGTGAAACTGTGAATTAGAACAGAATTTTATTAACAGAATAGTTTATGATAAACAACATAATTTTGTTTTTAATCGAAGAACTTCGAAATATCACTTATTGCAGATACTGACGATGCTGCTATCAACGTTAATGTTTTGCATCAAAGCTCAAGGCTATTGAATCGAGCATCAGGCAGTGTTGGAAAAATCATGATCAGAAAAAGCTCATTTCACTATCACTCAAATCAGAACAAGAGATTTTCTAAAAAACACTCAGTGTTCACAAGTGATTTTTTGAGTCGGCGAAACTTGATGAAGATTTTGCACCCACAGAAATGTCGCTGAGGAGATAATCGAAGAGTCTCCGATGATATTTTTTGGTCAATATGAACAATAATATTTTGTCTAGATTCCAAACAGTGATTATAGCGATGAAAGGCTGCTTTAATTCCAGCTGGCTGATAACACTGCACTATTTAGATTAAACCCAATAAAACGCTATTTAGCATGAATTTGATTCATAGAAGCAAGGATGGCTTTTATCGTATCAAAGAACGCTCACTCGCAACTCTTCACAATTTCTCACGATGACCTGTCTGGGACTCAAAGGTTAGCGCGCTGCTGTGGGGATTCTCTCTGAAGCAACAACCAGTCGCTTATTCTCGTCTTATTCCGATTCTGTTTGGAGCAGTGGATAATTGCGTTACAATAATTTTTCTATTGCCGCTTATTCTAACTATGTGGATATAACCTTTGTATAAGCTGTGTCTGTGAAAATGTATGTGAATGCTTCACACAAGGGTTTTGAAATATTGCAACCTAGTATGAGAATCATCAAGTCGAATCATCGATTCGATTTTCTGCGAAAATTGTCAACTTGCAATTCTCTCTTGGTAAATTCCACACAGCACCAATCATCAGACTGTAATTTTTTTAAGGGCCGTGAAATACTCAGAGTATGAAGTGGAGCGAAGAAATGTAGAAAAATTTTCTCGCGGTTCATGCATTGAGAGACTCGAGTTTATGTAGCATCTACCGGATTGAAAATGTTATATACAATATAGATAAAAATCGAGCAGCTTCTGTCAAATTTTCGGCAATCAACAACACTGCATAGAAGTAACAGGAGCGCAGCATTGCCAGTATGTATCGAATACACATCAGGCGCAGTGTTAGAATGGCCCGTTTGAATTGGCATAGCCGCAGTCTGCGCTCCTGTTACTTCTGCAACCATTAAGAAAGGTTTAGATTTTGTTTATCTGCGAATTTATTCATCATGTACTATGCACAGATTTGAGATACAACGGCTATGAAAATTCATTTTTCAAAAATCTTCTATTCGAGAATCATATCAGATATATTCAAAGTACAAACTTCTTTCTTAAGTATCATCGAGCAGAATGTTCGCTGGAGAGCTTTTTACAACTATTTTTTTTTTTGTCATGTGCAATCAGTTTCAGTGAGAATCGCGTTGCCAACAAACATTTCTGCAGTGAGTTTTCTGATCGTTGATTTTTTATCTAAAAATTTTGACGTTTTCCTAACACTGATATCAGGTTAAATGGCCGTCAGCTTCTTACAACGGACTCGCTCACATTAACGCTGCAAATTCAACAAATTGTTTGTTTGAAACAACTAACATCAGTTCATATGATTTTTTACGTAAGACTAAGTCTACATTTTACCGATTGTTCACGGCTTTTTCAAGGGAAACTGCAAATTGACAAGTACATAAAGTTATATGGAACCACACGAATAAAACATTCATTCACTAGTATATTCAGAACTCACTTTAGTCTGTTATTGATATGCGATAGTAATCAAAAGATACTTAGTGGTATACGTCATGATCTATTTGAAAATAGTTCGGTATGTTGAGATACATAAAATAAATATCGTTGGTAAAATATAAACAGTATTTTATATTGACATGTATAAATTGGGAAAACCACCGGTCACTGCTTATTTTAAGTGATCTTAATCAAGGAATAAATTATCATTACGAAATCATAACTGATCTGATCGCTAAGAGATTTTGATTTTTGTATGATCATGATCATGTCAAGTAGAGATCAGTAAAGATCTAAATTCTAAAAAAATACTTCTGATTCGATCGGAAATGATTGATGTAGAAAAACGTTTTTAATCAGCAAAGTGCCCGGAGGGGCGATTAAATTAGCGAAATTATTAAATTTACCTAAAATGAGTATTGAAAGATGATGCCTTCAAACGGTTGAACTAAAGTTATGCACTGATAATTTTAGTCAATTTATATGAGCTTGGGTGCATCAACCGCTGGGAATTGGAATTTTGCGACGGCAATTCAAACGCGCCATTCAAACGCAGCGCGTTCTGTGTGTTTGAAATCCTTCGTTCCTGTTACTTTTATAAATTAAATTCATCTCTAAAAGCGTTTTATTGCTAATGCATGAACATCATCATCGGTATCAAACAACTGGAAGTAAATCAATGATCGAATTTGAAGCATAAAAGTTTTGCGCATACCTGAAAGATAACGAGATTAACATTTTCTAATTTGTCACCAAATCTTTTTCATCTTAAACAAGGTTAACTTTATTACAACACCGCTGTTAGATAAACACTTGTTATGGAATCATAAATTTCTCAAATCAAATGAACACAATTTCACCAAACGCTTTAATCATCGATGTTGTTTTCATTGACATTTTGAAGCGACGCGAACAGATTTCAACTAAAAAAGTTGTTGATTTCGCATTGCGATTATTGTTTTGCTTTCAACTGTCTCCGGCATTTGACAGCAATCAAAACAACATATTTTTCAACTACTTGAATATATACAAATCAAAAACCATATTGGTTGAATCAAAAAGAAATTAGTTGAATCAACTATCGTAAAAATCAAAAACTACGATATCGCAATTTTATGATCGAAAGGTTCTCCGTGCGGATTCAGAATTCAGTTATGAATTTAGTCCCAGGTTCAGAGTCCAGATCTAGGTGTATAATTATACACCTAGAACTGGACTCTGAACCTGAGAATTTTATAATTTATCATCATCAGAGTCCAGGTTCAGAATTCAGTTGCAGAATCGAGATTCAGAAAACAGTTCCAGATTCAGAATTCAGTTCTACACGGAACGAACGAAATTAGCTCTGCGCCTAATTCGTATTACTGGTTTTGAATTAGTTGATTTTAACAAAAAAATTTCCGAAATAACCATTAAATGAGTCGAAATTCAGAATTTATTTTGCTGAAAAAAACTTTTGTTATTAGAGTATGTGTTTAGTTGGCGAATATTATGGACACAAACTAGCAAAATTTCAATCCAATACGAAATTCTCATTAGTTGCTAATGTGAATTCAGTGATTCAAATCAGAAAAATTGACTTTATCTATCTGTCACCATCACTGCTGAAAGACAGCACAAAGAAAACGAAAATGAATTTGATTTTATTAACAAGTTTATTAGCCAAAAACTCATGAGAAGTGTCAAAGCAAAACAATCCATTAAAAAGCTAAAAAGGATAGACTTGATGAAACTGATTGCAAATTGTTTTGATGTTTTTCGCATGTGTTACGATATATCCATACTTCAATTTTTAAGTCGATATGTAAAAATGCCGTAAGCTCTTAATGGAAAGAATATTTATTCAGAATTTGATGCGATTGTGCGTAATAAGTAGTTTTTTAACTGAAGACTATATCGAAACAAAAAGAAAGTTAGGTTTTTATTTGTTCAAAACATAGTTTTCAATCAAGAAAACAGGATCGTTCACAGTTTGTGTAGATTACTTGTAGTAGGCGGCTGCTCCTCGGTGCAGTTTCTTGATATTTCATGGTATGTTTGGCTCAGACAAGCACGTTTAATTGGCGAATTCAACTAAAAAATAGCCATTTCAACTAATATTTCATCATTATTAAGGGAATGAGAATTGAATAATCTATATTAGCAAAAGCTAGATCTTTTCAGTAGTCTTAAAAAATAACTAACTAAAATCAAAAAATCAACTAATTTTTTCGCCAAAATGCTGATTTCGGTCTTTCCGTGTAGGTCTAGAATTTAGTTCAGATTCGAATTTCAGTTCCAGAATCCAGGTTCGGAAATCGGTTTCTGGTTCTATACCAGATTCCATGCCTAGAAATCAGTTACCTGATCCTGGATTCAGTTCTAATTTTCAGGTTTAGAATTCAATACTAGGTCCAGAACCTAGGTTCAGCAATCAATTCCAGGTCCAGAACCTAGGTTCAGAATTAAGGACTAGAATATTGTGAAACAACGGAGTGGTTTAATTAATTCGTTTCTTTTTAGAACCAGAAAACTTATTCAAAAGAACTAACGTTAACGTTCCGTTAAAGTATGACGGCATTCGCGATAAAGGGAAATGTGAGGGATTCAATTTTGTTCGTTATACAGTTATTTTTCAACTGTAAACGACACAAACAAATGATTGAACTAAACACGAATTTTAGTCATTTAAATAGTACTGCACTTTCGTATTCGTTTTATTACATGCCCCGAAGAATCGAGAAACGAAAGGAGCGAAATAGAAAAAGATTATCATTTTATTTCAAAACCTTGCAATCCTAATGTTACAGTATCAACAACTAACTGCACCGGCTAGCAGCCCGTCCTGCTAGTAGTTCAGATGCACTTTGGAAACCAGTTCGGCAGCCAGTGCAATCCTTAAATGACTACTACCCCGCACACGGCGACTAGATGCGACATGACCTGAAACGAATTCAAGGGTAACCTGCCACTATTCGATCAGCAAACGCAGCAGCAACTGTGATTGTGCATCGCAGCACACATTCACATACACACACAATCTATTCGGGCGCACCCGCGAAGTTCACGTGGTGTGTGATCCTAGACGACTATCCCCTTCAATGGTCAGACTATTCATTTTCCTACACAGTAGGGTTACAGTTTGTAAGTTTTTATCTTTCGCGGACTGAAATATCAAACGGAATCACTATCGCAATTTGACCTGTTACTATGGCTATTGTAATTCCTAGGATCTGATGCAGAGTTCAATTTTCATCATGGAACTCACACTTAGTACACAAATCGATTTTAATAAATTCAAACATTTGTATTTTTCGTGGAATTCTGTGACATTCAGGTTATTTTTAAATTCTTTATAATTAATGAGAATGGTATCATTGCACCGACAGGAGGATTTAAATTTTCGTTTTCATGTTTCCTACAATCTTTCCCCGATACCTGAACGATCGCAAACAATCAGTCGTAACAAGTAACCGATAATAGTACACGAATTATATACGGCAGTAGATAGGCGCTGCTACTAGTCACCTTCAGCGCTGCTCCTCTGGGTAAAGTCTTAATTCTAGAATGTTCCTCTAGAGAATCACGACAATACCTCCAACCATCCAATCCGACAGCTCATTTCCCAACAACTAAAATGTCAATATTGATTTAAATTTAAACACTTCCAGAGCCATGTTCAATGGGCAACTCCAGGAACTGATCTCCATCAGCGGTAGTATTCAGAGCACGTGAGTGTGAACCGAGCCCATCGATTTCCTTGCGAGCAATTGATGGGATTGTCGTACAGATATTATAGTCTTGAATTGAGTCGAATGTTCCAGACACATCGTCTAAAACTGGACCCAGCGCTACAGTTCTATCATGTTGGACAACCTTACAACCGTCACAAATCAATGAACTATATGTGCGGGGTGCGTATATGCATAGCCACAGGCATACTGCCAGACTGACTTAATATAAACGGATATCCTTGACAACCTGTTTGGGTCTCACGTCGGTGGTGATCGGTGCTTTGATTTATTTTATTTCAGTTTTTTTGCCACGAACAGCGTCCGCCGTCACAACGCCGTACAAAGAACGGAACGATCAGCGACACTTCGACGAAATGTGAGCTTTAAATGCGAGGGAAAGGAAACAAAAGTGGCTGGCCTGTATGTTATGTTGCAGCATAACCTTCTCAAAATTAACTGTTCGTGACAATGCGCATCCGAGCTAGTCAAATAGGAGAAAATTAAATCGTACAATTGATCGAGGTCACGCAATGCAAGTAAGACGTATTCAATATCTGGACGCAAAAAAAAACAAATAGATTTGACTCAAAATCGAGTTTATGAAACTAAAATGTTGCGTACTTAAACGTAAGGTCATTTATTGCACTTCGACGGGAAAATAGCTAAAAGATAATTCTGATATCGTTTAGATGAAATATCAAACTTTTCTTCGAATACCGCTCATCATTTACTGGGTACTCTGTTGACTAATCTGAGCGGCCAGTTTCACCTCGTTCTCATTCCTAGTCACTTCAACTTCTGTTTAAAAATTGCCCAATATTGGATGGATTTCATTTTCGAAGAAATGCACTCAGCAATTCTACGCTGTAGTGACAACTTGCGGCTTCGACAGTTTACAATAACAGTTCGGCTGAAAAGTTCGTATCGTTTAATAGAAACACACATTTTTTTGCCAAAATTCGTTTTTATTATTCAACATAATTGCCATCAGAAGCGATACAGCGATTATAGCAATCTTCCAACTTTTCGATACCATTTTTGTGGTACGATTTGTCCTTTGCCTCAAAATAGGCCTCAATTTCAGCGATTACCTCTTCATTGCTTCTAAATTTTTTACCAGCTAGCATTCTCTTGAGGTCTGAGAACAGGAAAAAGTCACTGGGGGCCAAATCTGGAGAATACGGTGGATGAGGGAGCAATTCGAAGCCCAATTCGTTCAATTTCAGCATGGTTTTCATCGATTTGTGACGCGGTGCATTGTCTTGATGAAACAAAACTTTTTTCTACTTCAAATGAGGCCGTTTTTTTTTTTAATTTCGTCCTTCAAACGCTCTAATAACGCTATATAATAGTCACTGTTGATGATTTTTTCCCTTTTCAAGGTAGTCGATGAAAATTTTACAATGCGAATCCCAAAATACAGACGCCATAACCTTACCGATTGTTGAGTCTTTCCACGCTTTGGGTTCGGTTCATCGCGTGCAGTCCACTCAGCTGACTGTCGATTGGACTCCGGAATGAAGTGATGGAGCCATGTTTCGGTTTTATTTCGATATAACAGCTCCAAACACTGCTCAGAATTATCAATTCGTTGTTGATTTTGATCGATTGTGAGCTCACGCGGCACCCATTTTGCACAGGAGCTTTCTCATATCCAAATATTCGTGAATAAAATGTCCAACATGTTCTTTTGATATCTTTAGGGTGTCAGCTATCTCGATCAACTTCACTTTACGGTCATTGAAAATCATTTTGTGGATTTTTTTCACGTTTTCATCGGTAACAGCCCCTTTTGGACGTCCACTGCGTTCATCGTCTTCGGTGCTCATATGACCAGTACGAAATTTTGCAAACCACTTACGAATTGTTGCTTCGCCCGGTGCAGAGTCTGGATAACACTCATCAAACCATTTTTTGGTATCGGCGGCACTTTTTTTCATCAAAAAGTAGTGTTTCATCAACACACGAAATTCCTTTTTTTCCATTTTTTTCACAATAACAAAAGTAGCTTCACTCAAAATGCAATATCTCACAAACTAATAATCAGACAGCTGTCAAATTTATACACGTATCTTTTGAATGTTGGTACTAACTGAAAATGGTATGGATTTAATTCTAGTGGCGCCCTCTCATAGAAACGATACGAACTTTTCAGCCGATCTGTTATCCTAAGATGTCAACTGCTCATAAGGAAGGTAGTGGAAGACCAGCCAAAATTATGGACGCAAAAGGACTTCGTTCTCTTTCTCGTGCCTTCAACAACAAAGATTCACTGAGTCAAAGGGATGCCGCAGAAAAGTTCAACTGTTCTCACCAGCAGATCTGCAAAACATTGAAAAGACTCGGAATAAAGTACCGAAAGAAGACACGAGCCCCGGGATATACTTGTTTTGGACGACGCAAGCTACTTCCCTCTTTCGAAGACGCAGATTCCCGCAAACGATCGATACTATTCAACGGATAGTTCTACTGTACATCCGAACATAAAATATTAGTTTAAACATAAGTTTGAACAGAAAGTGATGCTGTACATTGCCATTTCCGAGAAAGGTATTTCTAAGCCATGGTTCAAGCCCTCTGGTTTGGCAATCAATCAAGATGTTTACCAGAACGAATGTTTGTAGAAAGTTTTGATCCTGTTTTTTCAAAAACATCATGCTGATGGACAATACGTGTTTTGGCCGGATAAAGCGTCATCGCATTGCGCCAAAAAACACAATCGTTCCTGAATACCCATTCGATCCCATTTGTACCCAAAAACCACAACCCGATAAATCTACCTCAGTGTCGCCTAATCGAATATTTCTTCGGGGTTTTGAGCTCCTTGGTGTACGAAAATAACTGGAGAGCCACGAATTGCTAACAGTTGATTGGTAGAATCAAGAGATGCATTCGCAAAGTTGACATGAAGGCCGTTCAACGCTCCTGTTCCGACATCAAACGGAAGCTTTGCCGAACATCCGATTATGGACCGTTTTCAAATGTTCACTAACGTTTTTTGGACAATGTATCTTTTATTTCAATAAATCAGATCTTCTCCAAGTATGTTTGTCTTTTTTGACAGCTTGAGAAAGAAATTTCAAAATTTTAGTTGCCACCCGTTATCTTTCAAGGTTATAAATTGAATAATAAAAATAAATTTATGATTCCTTTACATAAAAATGTTAAAATAAAAAGATCCTTTTATATAAAAATGTTAATAACAGAGATAACATAGTTTGGTGTAATGAATAAGTAGTAGGGAAATATTTGTTTGTTTGATCATCCATAAATGTTTGGTCACCTAATTTATAATAAGCGACAAGTGTGATTGCATATAGCTCTCCAGATTTGAAGTAAATGAATAATTTTTTTTTTCTCGGCAGCCAGCTGCTCAGTTCTATCAGTATAACCGATTTCGTGGTAAATAGTAATAATATGATGATGCTAATGAACTAGAAGTCGATTTTTTACCGTGAAAACTTTTTTATTCTTCAGTATAATCTCTATCTAGAGCGACACACTTGACTCACTTGACTCCAACATTTTGATGTCCTTTAAAAAAAAAAGATTTGTCAAGGCCTTCAAAATAGGCTTCCATTTCTGCAATGACCTCAGCATTGGACGGAAATCCAAGTGTGTGAAAACCATTCAAACCATCGCTAGAAAAAGTGAGTGAGGTTCACTTGGGACAATATGACAACTATTTTTGGTGCCTCCGGGATCGGAAACCGGTAACCAGAAGAGCCAAAATTTTGTTTGTTTCTATTGATAATGGCTATCACATGGAGTATTTTAAAGGGCAGTTTAGAAAATTTTTCAATCATTTAGGGGTTAGCCAAATTTTGTGCTAGGGCACATAACCGTTTTTATTATTTTTACGTTTCGTCTTTGACTCATCAGTGCAGAGCAGATCAAATTGAACTGCTTAGTGCTAAACTCATTGCACTCCATTGCAAAACAAAAAGTGTTCTGTAGATAGCAGAAACTTTACGTCTGCTTAGCGGTTCAAATTGAACTGCCGAGTTTAGCATTAAGCAGCTCAATTTGAACTGCTCTGCACTGATGAGTCAAAGACGAAACGTAAAAATAATAAAAACGGTTATGTGCCCTAGCACAAAATTTGGCTAACCCCTAAATGACCAAACCTGCATCGGCCTGTAATAGTCGGAAACACGTTTTCGTTCGGCACGTCAGAAAAGACATCCACTCCATTTCAAATAGCAGAAGCTTTACGTCTGCTTAGCGGTTCAAATTGAACTGCCGAGTTTAGCACTAAGCAGTTCAATTTGAACTGCTCTGCACTGATGAGTCAAAGACGAAACGTGAAAATAATAATTTTTTTAAACTTTTTGTTTCGCCTCTTTAAGGTGAAATGTAGCGGAATGCGAAAATCGCGTTTTTGATCAATTATTCAAAAACTAGACCGATTTTCGAAAAACCAAAAACACTTAAGTTTTCGAAATCAAATTTATCATAACTAAGTATTCTTAGAATTTTGAAATTTTGCTTTGCCGAGCCGTAATTGGCTTTTGAAATGAATAAACGGTAACTTTTCCGTTCCACGGGATGATTTTAGAACTGAAAAGTAGTGTTTGTAACAGAATTTCACAAAGAATCTAAAAATGCAACTCAAAATTATAAAATTTTAGCTAAAACAACCGAAATTTGAAAAAGTTTACATAAACTTTTCCGCATTTTTTTATTGCTTGCGCGCTGCTGTTTCATATTGAGGTGGTGTGAAAAATGCACGGTGGACACGGTGGCATTATATCGTGAGCAAAAATTACATATAAAATAATGACGCGAATTTATGCAGCATTGGGTTTTGTGTTGAAATAAAAACGAGGTGAATACAATAAAATGGGTATTGTAAGAAATCGTGTATTTTCTAAGTAACTGTCATTTATAATGCTAATAATGTCCAATTCTGTTGAGTTCAATGCATTGATGTTACTGAAGCAATAATGCTTGGCTGTGTAAAATCGTAAAAAAGGTATTATTTTAGGTTGTAGCAATTTTTATAGCAAAACTAAAACTTCAACATTGCTACTGAATGAAATGAATACAAGCCAAGTATTATCGTTCATTAACCTGATATACAAACAAAGTGATAAACATTGAGGGTCAACTTCGAGCCAGTCAGCATGGAAAACTTATTGGAATTCATTGGTTTTTCAAATATTATGAATACAATGAATCAACGCTTGAATTTGCTTTCAAAATCGATTGAATAATAAGGAACTACGAAATAACTTTATATTCAATTTCGTGCCCCAATTATGGGCTTGAGAAAAGATTCATTAAATAATTTTAACTGCATGGATGAACTATTAGTTATAATTGGAATGTATTCCAATAATGTAATCTAAGAAATTATTAAACTATTGATGATTTCTGGCACCGGAGGCCAGAGGCTGTTTGGTCTTCGGTTCGTTATCGTTGAAACAGACATTTCTAGACTCATCACGCTATATAATTCCGAAAGTCACTTCCGAAAAAAAGTTAATGGTGAATACTTTTACGTAAATTCTATCTCATCGGCGAGAAGGGCCTGGTGAACGACTGGCAAAGATATTGAAAATACTTGAATGTTCTCTTGTCTTCAATCGTTCTTTTGAGGGAGAATCCATGGTTGCTACTAAACTCAGGCATATACATGGTTAGCAAGTTAGCCAATACATATACATATAACCTCATGTTAATCATTCATAATTACTCATGATTTGTAGCTCTAGTGTAAGAGTAATCACTAACAATAACGATTGAATTAGCATATATTCAAAGTGTGAAGAATTCAAAAATCCATTACGTCCAGTCTTTTTTACAAGCCAATATAACGAGAGGTAAGCCCACTGCGCTCAATCATTCAAAAAAGTTCTTGTTTCTATGTGTCCGTTTTTCTTGGTACGCTTTGTGCGACGGTTCGTTCAACTGAAGCGGATAAAATTTTGCGCGCATTTTATGACGCTACATTTCACCTTAAGTGATGGTGTGAAATTTTTAACACACGTTACCCTTTGGAACCAGAAGTCGAATCCAGATGGAATTCCGAAGTTTCGTATAGAACCATAAGACCATTTATCGAAATCTAAGTTTGTAAAAATAATTCCGGAACCGAAAGTCGAATTCAAGTGAAATGCAGAAGTTTGTAAAGGACTATAGGACCATTCATTTGAATCTAAGTTTGTAAAAATAGGTTACGCCATCTCTGAAAACAAATTAATTTCTATAAAAGATCGAAAGTCCTTTCATTTGATTCTAAGTTTCAGAAAATCGTATCAGTCGTCGCGAATAAAAGGGTGAAAGTTCTACTTTGGAATTTTCGGTCACTATTTTCCGTACTTCTGGAACCGGTCCGATGTGAGTTTATGTAGTCTGCAACTTACAAGACCTGTAAACTAGAAGAATAAATTCATTATTTAAAAAAAATTTAAAAATTTCTATGAGGCAGTATTGCTTTTCGGATCAGGGTCATTTTGCCGAAAGCCATTTCGCCGAAAGCCGTTTCGCCGAAAGGGTTATTTCGGGGAATGACATTTCGCCGAATGGGCCATTTCGCCGAACGCCATTTCACCGAATCCCATTTTGCCAAAAGAGTAATTTCGCCGAATCCTGAAATCGTAATTAGAATTGATTTAAAATAAAGACAAATGAAAGATAACAGCGTTAACGCCTGTTTTATTGACCTACAATTGTACTTCTTGAATAAAGATTCATTCATGAACCTCAGAACGGAGTTCCCAAGAAAACTTGTTGATATTAGCTACTAAGCATCAAAGCAATTGCATAGGTGTATCTACCAGGCAAATGTATGTGGTATTTTCCGTTTATCAAACTAAAGCAAAGAAACCTAGCTTTGAGTTGACCGGGCAAACGAGGCGGTTACAGGTTTGTATGCAAGAGGCCAACGCTTCCGACGGCGGGTCGGTGGCCGACTCAGCTGGCGTTTTCAAACACTCCTGCTTATACGGTTGGCAATCCATAGTCCTGTTTTTCACGAAAACATATGATTTTTCTGTTTGCAGCTGCAAATGCCTTGCCGAATTTGAAGGGAAAAACGTATTTGAGCTAGCTAGGGACTTCGCCTCGACCAACGGTTTTATGAAACTTTTGACCCAGCAAAAGCATTACGTTTATCACATACGTTTCGCGGATATTTTCATATATGTTATATTTTTCCACGAGTAGGAGAATTAATAAGAGAGTGTTGATCAGTTTCATCAGGAAACATGTATGAAAAAAGTTTCAAAAAGTTATCTGCTGAATTAAAATAGTTTTTAAACCCAGTTTCAGGGGTGCTCGATATGTTCGCCATTTTCAATAGTTTTAATAGAAAAAAATTAGGTTTTTGCAATGACTGAGTGAAAACATATATTGGAGAAGCCAAATGAATGAAAAACTTAAAAGAAAAGATGTTTTTTTGGAAAAAGATACGCTCAGAGACAGGACTCGAATCTGCGTTCTTGTGCATTCCGTGCATACGCGGTACCATTTTGTCACCCTGAACCTTGTGATAGACACAACTCTAAAACACGACTAGGCACGATAGAACGTACATCGAACATGGTCTGCATCCTGACCGTCTCACGATCGGTACCATTCATCTAAACATCTTCTGTGTTCATTAAACACTAGTCTTCTCGCTCTATAGCTATTTTCCGCTCAAGAATTGAGTAGGAGCGTGTATTCATAATCGCTTGTCACCTTCTCTATTGGTGCCTGTCGCTGGCTGGATATCGTCAGTGACAGACCCTATGAAGGTTGTATTGATAGTCTGCCATTTCCTACCAGAAGCAGATTTTTACGGAAAATCAAACCGCAATTGTTTTATCGATTTATTAATTTTAGTTGTTAGTCCTGTCTCTGAGCGCATCTTGTTCCAAACAATCATCTTTTCTGTCAAGTTTTTCATTCACTTGGCTTCTCCAATATATGTATCCACACAGTCATTGCAAAAACTGAACTTAGTTATGGCGACTTTCGACAGACCAACTAAAAATTAATAAATCAAGAAAAAAATTGTTCTTCCTATCCTCAAACGTACACCTGCAGATGTTCCAAAATGAATGTTCCTGCCTTACCTGGTTTCCGTAAAATAATGAAAATGAATCATATATAATTAGAAATTTCGAACAGTACCTCAAACTTTGACTGAGCTAAATACTATGTGTGTTTCAAAAATTAAATTAAGCTTATGAATATTTTTCTTTTCTACATTTCTCAGTTAAAAATTAAATTTGGTCTGCCGAATTAAAAAAAACGACCTATTAACGTACTCACAAAACGTAATTACATTTCGTTTAAGAAAATTCAACACGATCAGCTTTGGCTAGGGGTGGCACAAAGTGCTCACGTTACTGAAAATTGATATGTCAGTTTAGCAATAATGGGAAAACGTGTTAGCTATTCACTCGAATAACACAGTCCTCAAATTACTGTAATAATAGCCGCAATTAGAAAAGCAACAGTCGATTTTCTTTTGTTTATCTAATTCATTAGCTGGGTTACGCCTGATCGCATACTAGTCGCAACTCGAGTCCATACCATACCAATGTGATGAACAGCACTTTCAAGCACATAAATACTTACTGAATTAGTTGATCAGGAAAAAGACTATTACTGGTTAAAAATCATGAAGGTGAACGACAACAAACCGATTTGGTAAGAAAAATGACCGAAAGACTGACGTCATAAAATGTGGAAAAAAATTTCATCATGGAACACAAACAAAATACTATTTTTGTTCTGGTATGAGATGTTTGTAAGCCAGATTATTATATAATTACTCTCTAGACTTTTGATTACGACAATCTGCTTCTCACAACAAGGCTAATGAATAATTCAACCTGCAGTCGAGCTCCTGTCAACCATAGAATACTGAATCTTACCTTATAAAAAAAGCTATCAATTGAATGCAATTCAATCGTCGCAATTCGAACCGAAAGATCGAACCTTTAGAGCAAGGAAAGCCTATTGAGTACTAATTAACAACCAATATATAGCAGAAACTTCGGCATTAATCTCACGACCTGATGACGCCCTCTAGACTGACTACTGACAACTACAACCCACTCGGAACAGGTGTTTAGCCAAGGCAGTGATTGACACCAGAAATGCAACGCTCCCTCGGGCAACCGATGCTTCCAGCTAGCCACGCCCATTAGGTCAATCGAAGTGTACATGGTTCTTGTTAAATCACGAGGAAACTCGTGATCACTCAGCAGTTTACAACAAATTTTGAATACGATCGGGAATGAAAAACGCCAAAACATTCCACAATCAGACCGGGCAGCTTCAAATTCATGCTAAGATTTCTACACTTGCAATGCCAGGAATTGTGATGCGATAATGATTGGTCATTGGAAAAAAATTGTGACTGCGGGTGATCATTTTTTCATTAAGGTTCCATTTAAAGTGAACAGTAGTAATAATTAGTGTTACGTGTCTCTACGATAATATTGTTCTGTTCAGGTAACACATCGTGACGGGTATCGCATTCTGAAACGACATATCGGCAAAAAATTGGCAGTCAATTTCAATAAACTGTTTATTGAAAGCATTTGGATTCGTGCAAACCGGTAGTGTCCGTTGAATTGGAACCCTATGGGACGAATGGATACTATGGAAACATTTGCCAAAGGAGCTCTACAACACTCCACAAGCTTGTTAACAACAGATGGTCTTTTAATTGTTAAACAATTATGCCAATTGAATGTAGGTCTCAGACGGTTGTTGTGAATTCTGTGAAGACTTCCATTCTCAATTTATCCAATTAAGCACCAATACAATGTATAGGTGAACGTGGAATTGCAAAACTCGAATGATTCATCAAAGTCGCACTATCAGCAATGATAACGAGTAGGAGGATGAACTGCTGATCACTTGATTTGTTAGCATTGTTCTCTTATTTTGATTTCTCTCTGATCAGATTATTTTCATTCTACAACTCTGATGATCAAGTTTGAATTTTGCATTCTATGCCTGAAAGTGAATCGCTATGATTTTTGTTACGGTTTTTCATGAAAGCTTCAGAATATACAGCAAACCGCCAGTTCAATAGGACATTCACAGTGTTTTGCTAAAGATGGCCGAATATTGTGGTCAGATATTTAAGGTTCGTGTATAATATCGAAAGCTTGGACAACTGTCCACAACATTGCATTATCATATTTTTATTTTCATATCGGTGTCTCAAACAGTGATGGCATTTCACTAGAGTAATACACCAGTGTGTAAGTTTCATTCCTACACAGCGGAAGCATTCGGTGGGTACCACACAAAAAGGAAAGCGCACTTCTTCTCAGTGTTTTTTAGACAGACTTTGGGTGTGTGATTGTGTTAAAAGAAGCTGGTGCGAGAGAACCAAATTCTCTTCGCATGAATCGTTCTCACATCATTTAGGGGTTAGCCAAATTTTGTGCTAGGGAACATAACCGTTTTCATTATTTTTACGTTTCGTCTTTGACTCATCAGTGCAGAGCAGTTCAAATTGAACTGCTTAGTGCTAAACTCGGCAGTTCAATTTGAACCGCTAAGCAGACGTAAAGTTTCTGCTACTTACAGAACACTTTTTTTTTGTTTTGCAACGAAGTGCAATGTCTTTTCTGACGTGCCGAACGAAAACGTGTTTTCGACTATTTCTGGCCGATGCAGGTATGGTCATTTAGGGGTTAGCCAAATTTTGTGCTAGGGCACATAACCGACCGACCATACCTGCATCGGCCAGAAATAGTCGAAAACACGTTTTCGTTCGGCACGTCAGAAAAGACATTGCACTTCGTTGCAAAACAAAAAAAAAGTGTTCTGTAAGTAGCAGAAACTTTACGTCTGCTTAGCGGTTCAAATTGAACTGCCGAGTTTAGCACTAAGCAGTTCAATTTGAACTGCTCTGCACTGATGAGTCAAAGACGAAACGTAAAAATAATGAAAACGGTTATGTGCCCTAGCACAAAATTTGGCTAACCCCTAAATGACCATACCTGCATCGGTCAGAAATAGTCGAAAACACGTGTTCGTTCGGCACGTCAGAAAAGACATTGCACTTCGTTGCAAAACAAAAAAAAGTGTTCTGTAAGTAGCAGAAACTTTACGTCTGCTTAGCGGTTCAAATTGAACTGCCGAGTTTAGCACTAAGCAGTTCAATTTGAACTGCTCTGCACTGATGAGTCAAAGACGAAACGTAAAAATAACGTTCTCACATGCTCTCGCCAAAATACACCCGAGTGATCACTGGCGAGTGATCGTGAGCGAACACTTATATGAACTTCAATTAATAGAGAGTAGATCTGGCCTTGTTATGAAAATTTTGCAAGTAAAAATTCAACGAATAAATTGTTTTTGCTTTTCTCTGTAGAAAGGTATTAGGATAACTGGAAAAACCGACTTTCGAACGGAGCCTCGAAGACTCATAGTGTTATATACCATTCGACTTAGTTCGACGAGATCGAAAAATGTCTGTGTGTGTATATGTGTGCACTTTTCGAAGATATTTTTACCGCTTAATTTTCTCAGAGACGGCTGACCGATTTTAACAACAAATGGCTGTGACTTTTGGTTCCGAAGTGAAAGAAAGAAAGAGAAAGTCATTATCATACCACTAGGTGGATTAAGAAGTTTTTTTGCTAATTTTGCGTACCCCACACTTCTTCTACGCAAACCATACACCAGAGGGCTCACTGGCATGTACACCTCTGCAAAAATATCTGCGACGAATTCGAGAGCTCTGCTCTAGCACTTTGGTGCGATTCAGTGCTAGAGGTAGAAGAAAATAATCACATGCACTGATGATGCGTGCACACTTTATACAACAGTGGTGTATATATGTAAAAGAGATGAGCTCTCGTTGAAGTTTTCAGTGCTAGGGGAGAAATTTCGCTTGCTCTTCGTCACTCACAGAAGATGGACGTCTCTGATCTCAATGAAATTTGTCATTTGCAAAAAGCGTTGCCTCTATTACTTAATACGAAGTAAACTAAAGTATAGATGTTTCATTTTCTTTGGAAAATGTATAGAGAGGAAAATATCGATGACCGATTCAAACAGTTGAGAAGTGCAATACGAAGGCACAAATCCATGATATTTCATCACGTCAACGTTCGGGCATATGTTGTCCTTCCATCAAGAGACAGTTTGGGTAATACTGGAAGGAAAATTCAACCTCATCCATTTCGTAGTCCAGCTTTAGCACTATTCAACTTATATTTGTTACAATCGAAAAAAGGAAGGTCTTACTGGAATAAACTTCACTTCAATTGAAGAAACAAAAGGTTAAGACAATGACTTATGAGCGTTATTGTGAATTCACAACAAAAAGGTAAGTAAAAGTATCAAATAGTAGTAAATTGTATGAAACAAGTTCATGACATAGCTTGTATCAAGTTACAATTTAAGATTGTGTCAAGTTACAATTTGTTGATGTATTTTCCATTCAACATTTATGTTTGGGATCCGATGATCAGAACTAAACTATAGAATTCAATCTTGTTTAAACCCACTATTTCTACTCAAAATCTATGTGCTAATCGATATTTATAGTGAAGTTGATCATTGTACTTATCGAAAACCGTTCGCGCCTTCAATATTTTGGGTTTTGGAACATCGACATACATATCGACCCGTCATATGAAATTTAGAGCGAAAAAGTCGAAATGTGTACGGATAGATTCTGTTGTGATTAATATTTGTTTCTTATATACCAAAGTTTAAACAGTTAACCAAACGCAATTTTGAACATTTCATTCACTGATCAAAACATTAATAAACTGTCATGACAAAGCGTACAAATACTGGTAGAGGGAATGTACTTCCCAAAATGGAACTGGCAAAAAATGTTCGTATTGGTGCAGTATAACTAACCCAAATTTTTTAAACTGAAATTATTTTCTCTACTTATTGATTTAATATTATTGTCCGGGAAATGTACGGAAGCTTTCAACCAACACTGTATTTGTATTTCTTTGTTGAATCACAACGAATACGGTAACCGATATGAAATCATTACTTAACTTGTCACATTTTGTTGCGGTGACCAGTTGGCAACCAAAAACAGTCAATAATCAATAATAGCATCTGTTTTTTTTTATGAACAAGTTTTAGGTGCAACTTGGGATAGTATATAGTTAGTTTCGTTGCAGTGATCGAAGTATTTATTTCGCGCCGCGTAAAAAATGGTATTTCATTCGAAATCCACCTCAAAATTATTACATAACTCATTATAAAATGTTCATTTAGGTTTTTGTCACACTTCCGCATTAGAAAAAAGTTTTAAATGCTTCTGTGGTCGTTTTTTCCCATTGAAAAATAAATTCACTTTCCAATTTAGGAAACATTTTCGTCTCAAGTTTTACAGTATGTTATGTTCCTGAATATTTACTAATTGATTCGCCTCAAAACAGTATCACTATTTCACATAATTACACCACTATTCAATGTTGGATTATCAAGTCATCATGTAAGTAATGATCAATTTTCATTTGTTTAATCTCTTCATAAATATGAGATGAAAATTTACATTTAATTCACTTGACTGCATCGTGTTTTCATCTCACTTCGTTCCGCAAGTTTGCCAAGTTTTCTCATAATGCTATGAAAAAACAATTTGTTCTTTTTTAAATTACTCTCACTAAGTATCTTTTTGTTATCCGTGACATTAGTTTAATTATATGAATGATATTTACATTTGAATAAAACTGTTTCGGCTTAGAATATTACCAGAAAGTGCGTGTTAAATACACCATTATGGCAAATATAGTAGCACTGGTTTCATTCCGATATATGTCACCATAAAATTATCGTGTGTTGGCTCACAGTTGGCATTAGGATCTTTTAAGTAGAATTCTGACATTTTGAACCCGAGAGTGTAATAGTGCAATATTTTGTATTGATTGTCATCACAATTGCTAATTATATGGATGAATATAGGGCCAACGATAGGATACATTAAAATTTATTCATATGAATTTAGGAACAGAGTAATTAGTGAACATTTCTAAATATTTTAAAAAATATTCGTTACTTACTGTCCACTTTATCTTAACTTTAAGAAAAGTGCGGGATATAGATATTTTCCCATACTTTCCTCGGATGATCTCCAGACCGATTTCTGGTTCCGAAATTATAGGGTAAAGAGCAGTGCGGTAAAATTTTATTTTCAAATTATTTGATGAAAAATAAATGTATGGCCATTCACTGTCTGTATATTCCTACTCATTCATTTGACTTTTGTTGCCAAACTCAAATGAAACTCCCAGATTTATCATGACTAGTCAAATCAAACATGAACCTCTTTTGAAAGGCGCTTTCTTATTCAACTGAAAGAGATATTTTGTTATTTCAAGTGATCAACTGACGATGATTGAACTGAGATTTGATTGAAAGAAAAACTGAATGCTGCCCATTCGGCACGTCAGTGGACGTTGTGTGTGCATATGTGTGTGTGTTTTAGTGTAAAGTTTATTGCAGTAGAGTGATCGGTAGTGTGCGCTACATTCGGTTTCAATTGAATGGAATGAAATTTCACTGCACTGGTGAAGAGTGTTAAAAATTCCAAACTTTAAATTGGAAATGGCAAAGGAAAGCATTCAATCTTACTTGGTATTAGCAATACCGGAAGTTGTCAAAAACCAAAATGGAACTTGTATCCATTTCTCATATTAGCAATTAGGAGAATACGTTTTAGAGGCATTTCTGTTTATACATCTTTTCTTCGTTTCGATTGATTCAGTAGTTTTTTTGTCGATGTCTAAAACCGTGGTAAATTCAAATAAGCTTTATAACTTCGCAATGATGTTCTCAGATAATATATCAGTTGATTAAAACAATTCAAAATTCTATTTCCATTGAGTGAGAGAGAACTAAAACAGTACACTGATTCCTTCTCTAACTATCAATCTTATATCGAGTGGTTAGTGTGATCCATCAATACAAAAATATCTATCATAGCAAGACAATCTCGTCGACATTTTCCAACGGTCGTAATAAATCACGATAATCGGCAACATGTTTATCTAAATCTTGATAATCTGTTCAAAATAGCGAATTAATGTATCCACTGGAACCGTGAACACGATGATCTACGGTCGTGTTCACTGAGTCGTGCTCCGATTTAGTTCGCCTCATAAAATGCTTCAATTTAGCCACCAACTCGTCCTTCTCCTCCTCCTCCTCACAGAGTAGGCTCGAAACACTGCGGAAATTGTTTCTCTTGTCTCGTGCAATGACATCATGTTCCATGCACGAGGTCTGATAAGCTGTGTTTAGCAAGTTATTGAACGATACTAACGGTGTGAACACGATTTTGTCATTTTGATGCCTGCGATGAATAACTGTAAAATCTTCTGTTGCGTGAAATCGGTAACTTCACAAAAACATATTGTTTACTTGACGGTGACGACTCGTTCCGAGGTCCTTCGAGTACAGAAATTTTTATAACTTGCTAGCTGCTAAGCAAGTCTCGTATGCTCTCAACTCTGCCTAAATAAATCCATGACTTGAAGTCAAAGATCAAAGGCATTTACAGCTGATCACATTTATGATACAAAGTTAGAGACGACCCGTAAACGGAACCATTTACACGCACATTTCATTTATCGCAGAACAAATCAATGATCGATCTACGTACATGTTTTATAATTTAATTTTCACATCGACAAACGGTGATCTCATTACGACACTGATGCTAATAGTTCCACCACGCGCCTAGTGGCAGCTTATCTGTCCTAAAACGGAAGCTCACCGCAAAAAACGCTGCACACTAGAGGTCTACCGTAATTCTTTCGTGCGTTACCACCGTGTATAAGACTTCGGTAGCCGGTTCAATTGTATAATAATAATTGCATGAATTCGTTCGCTACTGCTGCTGGTGCTGCTACTAGTGCGGCGACTGTCGATGCATAAAAGCATCACAAACATGCACCACATGCATTCTGTCAGATCAAATAACGTTCCAATCACTATTTTCGTTCGTTCCCAGGAACCAGAAACCTGTTTCAATTCGATAACACTAATCTAGTGGGGCAATGCAGGGAAAACCCTGACAGTCGAAGTTTAAATATTATGCAATTCGTCCGACTGAACAGGTATTTTGGCTTAACAAGCCGGTTCTTGTGTACTGCAGTCTCGCCGTGACTCACTTAGCAGTCGTGGAGCCGGTATCTATTCGTACTAAAACAAAATCATGCTGAAAGTATACAGACAATCCATTCTTTGTTCTGATTTTGTTTTTTTTTTTTTTTCTAATTATCAATAATTGGTATGAATTACCTATGACCTATGAATGGATGAAGTTGACTTAGGTACGATCGATTCGAAATAAAACCCACACAAAATGCACATTCTAGAGAAGTATGTTACCCCGGAATTCAGATTTGGAAATAAATAGAATACGGTAACTACAAATCTAAAATTGGGTACAAGTAACACTGAGATAAACAAAACAACAAACTCGTTGTCACTTCATTTTCTTTACGTTCCGTCTTTGATTCGTCAGTGCATAACAGTTTAGCTTGAACTATTATGCTACCTAGCAGTTCAAAATGAACCGCCAAGCAGACGTAAAGTTTTACTGCTCATTTTTCTTAGCGATGACTGAGTCGATTTTAACACATTTATTTGAAAGCTGCTGTTGAATTGTGGATAAAGTTAGAAGACCAAATGGCTGTGATTTCTGGTTCCGGAGATGTAATGGTATAAGTGACGTAACCGACAAAACGCATTGTTTTTTACCACTTAGTTTTTTCAATGACTAGGCTAGGCTCAACTCGAAACAGTTTATGAAATTATCAACAAAATGTCTGAAAATAACAACTTATTTTATAATTTATAGAAGTTAATCGTTTGGTTCAAATAATATTTCCGAGTAGATTTCATAATTAATGACGAGTTACCTAAGATGATATTTAAGCTATAAGAGAATATGTTTTAATAAATTCAAAACGTTGTGACTATGTTAGAATTAAATTAGGATAAGAATATTATGTAAAAGTGATGCTACGGCGAAGAAAAACTTATGTAAACTGCCTTAAGAAATAAACGTATTTATGGAAAAAAAATAGGCTAGGCTCGTTTGAAAGATACTATTGGGCCATCGATCATGTTCGAATATCAAAGGCTGTCAATTCCGGTTCAGGACGTATTATAGTATAAATGACGTACGCAACCGAACGCGTAGTTTTTTATCGCTTCATTTCTAGCCGATTTTACCACGATTACACTATTCTGAATGTTACTACTGAATTGTGGATCAAGTTCGAATATCAAATGGCAATGATTTCTGGTTCCGGAGATATATATAGAGTTTTTCAAAGCAACAAAATTTCTCGAAGATGAAAGAATCGATTTCGGAAGACTTAGACTCGTTTGAATGCTAATATTTGTGTTTCTTCTTTTTTGATTGGCTTACAAATGTTGCAAATTATTTAACAGGCAAGAGAAAGGCATTTCTCGAAGACATTGCAGCACACCACTAGGTGGATTAGTAGGTTTTTTCGTTACTTGTCCACTCAGGATAGTTTTTTTTTGGGGATAGATAGAGCACAAAACCGATTTTTATTTTCTTCACGTTTCGTCTTCGACTCGTCACCCGTCGATCTCACTGTTAACTACATTCTGTTGATTGTTTTACGTTTCGCATTCAGCTTATCAGTGCATTAGCAGATTCTGTTGGACTGCTAATGCCACCTCGCGGATCAATATAATCCACTAAGCAGATGTAAAGTGTTTGCTATTTGCAAGTCACTTATTTGCACCAAAGGGTGTTGATTAGGCCGGTCTTCCACGTTTTTTCTTAGACGAAGCATCTGCTGTATGAGCAGCTACATGTTTGACCAAAACGTTGGCTTGCTTTGTCTCTCTGCATTTCTGCAGTTGCAAAATTTTGATAGCATCCGGTATTAAGGTCTGAGGACACAGGGCCACGTATTGAGTTTTAAATCGACCACGTGGCTTGCTCAATTCCCTTTGCGCATCGTATTTCTCTTGTACTCTCTCGTATATGAGCAAACTGTACCGGGTTGCCAGCATACATTTTATTATTTTGATGAGAAGTTTCATCACATTAATCTATCGTATGGGTTGGACATTAGATGATTTCAATGAACAATGAAAAAATATTCAACTTTCACAAAGATTGAATGTCTGTGTGTTTGGCAGCCTTGTCGAGCCAATTTTATTTCTCTCTCCTTTTTCAAAATGCTGTCAGGAAACCAAAGCGAAAAAAAATGATGGATGCATTGAAACTGACTTTGTTTCATAGAAAAATACAAGAGTTTATTTTTATCGCGATAACATATATGTTTTTATGTACTAATCGCATCTAAACTAAATTATCTAGACTTTGTCACGGTAGATTTATGATACAAGCCTTCAAAGCCGAGATATTCGATGAACAAGTAGAGGTATGCATTTCCGAGCGTACCAATTTTCAGCAGTTCTTCAGTCAGAAAAAAATACAACACGACCGCTCAACTCAATGAATCATTCTGAAAATTTCACAGAATATTCTCAACTAAATTTCGAAGACATTGTTTTCTATATTCTGCACCGTTTCCAAGAAAATTTAATTTGAAACGGGAAAATAGCAAAAAAAACCTACCACTTTACGGTAGTGTCCTCAGCCCTTAAATCACAAAATAGATCGATTTCACCTCAATAATATTCAATCCACTCACCTTTTCGATTGATGCTCTTCAATTTATGATACCATAAAAAAGTAAAAAAATCTTTTGTGTTGATTTTCACACAGTTAAAATTTGTTTTGAGCGCAGTAAAAAGTACAAGCGTCTGTTTGCTCTGGCATTCGGCACCAAAGGAACATGTTGCTATTACACACACATGACGCTATCTGCTTTATGTCAAAAGTTACGGTGTGGTGCCGGCAGCCGAACACCTTACCCTATATTTCTACCTTTTTTATTACGGTACTCTTGGCAATCCTTCTCTCTAGTCAATTTACAGAGAATAATATCTAAAACCATCATCTTTGAATCTACACTGAAGATATCAACGAAAATACAGAAGTATTCCGTAATTATTAAAAGAGGAGGTAAACAAAGAGAATCTGTCGTTTGCACTTAGGTCGTGATGCAAACTCCGTACAGATTTATTGCTGTATGTAATAATGCCATTCTCTTTGGACATAAGCTAACTTGATTTTTTTTAAATTGTCAAGTTTTGAATGAAATTTATATGAATTTATTCGTTTTTTTTTAGCATCGCTCAAAATAACGACTTGAAATTTTGATCACACTTCTCACCGTAGCTCCGAAACCGGAAGTCGCATCTGAATGGAAAAAAAACAGCACGTTATGGGTCTATAATACCTGTCATATGAGCTTAGAGTTGTGAAAATCGGTTGAGGCATCTCTGAGAAAAGTGAGCGAGTTCCATTTTACAGTAAGACATGAGCTGAAAAGTCCCGGGACTAACACATAGATGGTACTAGTTTTATTGCAGTCACCTGTTTCCAGTTCATACTGACCTTTAAAAGGCAGCTGTTAAAATTTCATGATGTTCTCTTCATTAGTTTGTCAGTTAGTTTACTCACTGTTGACCAAAAACGAGAACGTGTTGATGATTCTGAGCAGTGTTTGGCCATATTTAAACGTAATTAATCGGAGTTTTTGCGTCGATAAGTGACAATGGATGAACCATGGATCCATCACTTCACTCCGGAATCGAAACGATCTGAGTGGACAGTAACTGGTGAACCTCGTCCAAAGCGTCCAACAATCGGGTGGAAAGGTTGTGGCCGCAGTATTTTGGGATGTGCGTGGTGTAATATTTATCGACTATCTTGAGAAAGAAAATATCATTAACAGTGAATATTATATAGCGTTATTGGTGCGTACGAAGGCTGAAATTGCAAAGAAACAACCGCATATGGCAAAGAAAACAATTTTGTTTCATCAAGACAACGCACCATGTCACAAGCCAGTCAAAACACTGGCAAAACTACATGAATTGAACTTCTAACTGCTCTCACATCCACCGTATTCACCAGATTTGGCTCCCCGCGACTACTCGTTGTTTTCAGACCTGATAAATATGCTCGCCGGTAAGAAATTTCGCACGAATGAAGAAGTTATCGCTGAATCTGAGGCCTATTTCGAGACAAAAGATAAATCGCTCTACAAAAGTGGTATTGATATGTTAGAGCGGTGCTGGAATGATTGCGTTGCTCTTGATGGCGATTACGTTGATGAATAAAGTTAATTTTGAACCAACAAAATCGTGTTCTCTTTGCAAGGCCCGGGACTTTTCAGTCCTTGTGTTATGTGACCTTTATTTCCCGTACTTCTATAACTGGAATCCGAAGACCGGTAAATCCGAAGTCAGTTACAATTTAGATTTTTTTTTGATTTTCACACGAACCGTTTTGTCGTATGTTTGAGCTCCGACCAGAAAGAATTCTTACTGTCTGTAGGATGGTTCCGTACGCTATGAATAGGCTGTGAAGTATGTTGAAACAGATAGTCGAATTCCAAGGCATTTTAGGCTGGTTTACGTATCGTCGTTCTAACGGAACGGTTTGAAAAATTAAGCCCTTATAATTCCGGAACCGGAAGTCACATCCGAATAGAACTCAGCAGCATTATATAAGACCATAATGCGCCTTTCATTAAAATCTAAGTTTATGAAAATCGGCTTAGAGAGGGAAGGAATATTGAACTTTACGGTACTTCAGGAAATGGAAACTGGGAACCGGTATAACCAAAGTCTATTCGATTGGCCATAAACTAACAAGACCTACAAATTGGCATAGTTTTCAGCACTTTTTTTCTGTCGGTTCCGGATAAAGTTTCGAAACTTATTTATAATACTGGAAGACCTTTCTTTCGGCCGCACCATCTCAGATAAATTTACGTGAGTTCCGTTTTACTAAAATGGATTTAGAGTTTTTCCACTATTTTCGGTACTCAAATCAAATTCAAAAACTTTGTATGAAAATATATGATTTTTAATTTTAATTTCAGTTTGAGAAAATCCATCTCCGACAAAAATTGAATGTACAAAAATGAAATAGAAACAAAAAGTAGCTTAAAATTGTTGGTAAAGCAGTAAAGTGATACATGGAGAATTAGTTAAGTTATTCGAGTGAATTCGAGATGTTGGGTTAGATTCGACCTCGAAAGTCATGTCGTCTGCAACGTCAACGCGTTGTTGCAAATTGAATTCCATTTTGAAAGTTTTACAAAATCGAATACACAATCGCATATGTACTCAATACAGCAAAACTTTTACAAATGTACTGGTATCAAACTGAAAATTTGATAGAATATCAATGGCAGATGTGGCACCCTAAAAAAACAAATTTAATCGGGTGACAAAGAGAGCCACACGGTGGTTATTCCGGGAACTTATTGATCAAGGTAGCAAATACGAAAGAGTTACGTACTACTGCATTAGTCTGGTGAAAAACAACAGGATAAGGGTCGTATTCATGAAATGAAATGCAGATTTGGACAAGCTTTAAAATTAAATTAAATATCAGACCTGTTTCAGGCTATATGACTGGTGTTCTAAAAAAAAAACCAAACAGCCAACAAAGAATCGTTCTCCTGGATAGTGTCCACAAAATTCACCACATTTATAAAAAAAATCCTCTTTTTAATCACACGATAGTTCGAACCAACTAGCTTTTGGTTTGTATTCATTACAATCTGGATTCAAATTCCTATGAACTTAGATATTCTGGTATGACACAACCTTATTTTTAGGGATCGATTCGTTATTTAAAAAAAACTGGATTTTTCTGACCGCATGTAGTAAAACGACGTCAAACTCAATATTTTCTGGCAACGCTTTTGCCTGGGCACAGCAATAAGCGTGAATGACGACCGCTCATACATCCTACATATGATCTAATAGCTACTATTGTACATAGAATTCGTTTTTTTACTTTGAGGGATAGTTTACAATATTAGAAAAAAGCCATTGCTGCAAAACACGGAAGCAATTTTCTACGCTCTCGTTGAGCAGAGATTCGAACACAGAATATCAGTTTGTTCAATATATTTTTCCTAAAAAAACTGATATTTTTCTCGAGAAGATTTATCTGGCGGAGAAAGTTGCATTTGCCCTTTTCAATGATGTCTGTTTTCCTTCGATTGTAAGTAATACCTTAAATGCTAATGACCACAAGTCTTCTGGAAACAAATTTATTTAAAAAAAATATGCCGTAGGTCATAAATAAGAAACCATTGATCCAAAATTAAACGTCATACTGGTAAATAATTGAAAGCCAATTCTAAACCACCTCACACCGATCTGGTCCACGAAAAATAAGAAAGCATTTTGGCGTGCCTTTAATTAGAGCCTTTCGAATCGATCGAAACGCTAGCAGTTCGCTAGCAAAAAACGTAGCATTACTAATCGCCTGACTAACGATGTAGATGCAAACCTAATCGTGCTGGTGGTGCACACACAGTTGCTCCATAATGAAGCCCCTCGTTTGCCGTGAAAGCTGTCAATCTCGGAATGACTACCACCAGTCGGCATCGATTTGATTATGTGATAGTATTGCATTGGAAACTGGATCTAGCAGCACACGCAATTGATTAGATAAACAGTCCGACATTGTGAACTGTTGCATCTCTTCGATCTGTTGCTCGTTTCGGTTGAAATGTCGTTCGACAAGAACTGCATTACCAGTGGACAAGCTGTTAAATGATTGTAAAACTAACCTGTAAATAGACAAAAAAAAAGAAAACCAATTAGAAATTTTCGAAGTTAATTTAATATTCAAGTATTTGAAATATTTGCTCTGAAACATGACAAAATGATAGTCATGTCATGTTTCAGTTTCTATGAATAAAATGAATAGCTATCGAATGGCTATTCATTTTAGAACAATAACAGTTTAACAATTTTAGTACACATTGAAATTGTAATTCAATGTTCTAGTACTTGATTCGGAAATGTAAGATTTAGACTAAGCAAATTTTAATTAAGGTTGCCACCAGAGATGCCAGAAGGAAATTTCAAATATATTAAGACATAATAGACAAAGTCTGTGAACTCGAAAATATGAAGTCTCTATAAAGTGTAATACACGAAATCGGTTCAGTGAGCAAAAAAAAGAACGGCGACGATTTTGAAAGTCTGTAAATTTTGACTAATGTCTGTGAAAAACACGATTTTCAAAATATATCTGCTGCTTGTTTTAGAAATCTGCAGCTTTACAAGACCAAACCTGCAGTTCTTGTATCTCTGGTTGCCATCTGCACGGATCTCTCCCGATAGTGTCGAACTTAGAAGAAACTACCACGCTCACAAAAAATCGCGCCGGTAACTCCTAAAGATATGCACCATTATACTTGTGATGACGTAGATTCGCCATTAACTGAGCTAACTATTAATCAATGCCCAAGAAAAGATAGATTGGAAATCGCTAGATGAATAGATTAAAAATTTACATAAGAAGCAATTCCTTCTATGAATCAATTGATGATAATGTAATTCGAAAAATGACGGAATTTCACGAGAATAATTCGAATATGTGTGTTGAACATACCTAGCCATTCAAGTAGGCGTGTAAACTTACATATCTCAGCAATTAAAAATATTGTAGAATGTGTTAGATCAACTGTAAAAAGAGTTCCTTTTCACACTCGAATATGTCTGTCTCAGAGGACGTAAATTTACATGATTTTTTCTAGGTGTGAAGAATTGCGAGTCTTATACTCGTAGACTTATAACTTGTCCCAAGAAACTTGAATCGAAATTGCTAACCTTCTCCTGTCTCTAGAAGTGTTTTACTAATTCAACTATCCTAGAATTTGATTGAGTACATTTCAATTCAATCACCGAGTGCCGTACATTTACACTTTGCATGGTCAATTTATTATTGTTTCTACAGTTATAATTTATGTCCTTATGTCGCAAACAAGCACCCACAAGCTATGTTATACCTAATCATCGATATATTTTCTATCGGTTGCCCGATGAAGATATTTGATACGAATCAATTAAAAGCGAGGTTCGATAAATCGAACATAATTTCATTAACTTTCAACCGAGCACCTCTTGAAACTGATCTTCAAGCACCTTCGCGGTTTTGTTGAATAATAGGTCAAATTAAGATACACTGAGTTCTTTTTTTACGCGTTTTCTATTCGGTTTTTACGCGGATTTCCAAAGTTACAAGTTGTTTTTTACGCGGATTTCCGAAGTTACGCGTAATTTCAAAGTTATCCGGTTTCTTTATTTTGTCTTAGAAATTCATGAAACGTCGAGATCTGATATAATCCCGAAATTTTTTAAGACAACTCTCTGACACTAAGAATTTTGGCATCAAAAAAAAATTTACGGATTTCGGAAATCTGAAAAGTATCAAAGTCGATTTTTTACAAAAAAAAATGTTTTGAGACTGCACCTGATCTGGATGTTTTATGCATTTCTAAGACATTTGGCATCAACAAATAAATTTCTTCAGTTTTGCGGTTGTTTCTACGCGGATTTCCGAAGTCGTCTTTTTCCAGCATTTTTTTTTAGATTACACCAGATCTGGACGTAATCTGCATTTCTAAGATATTTGGTATAAACAAATTTTAGTTTTGCGGTTTTTTTTACGCGGATTTCCGAAGTTACGTGGTTTTTTCACGCGGATTTTCGAAGTGTCGCGTATCCTCCGCGTAAAAAAAGACCTCAGTGTACCGCATTCAAAAATGTTATCTTGGGCAGATGATAAATCGGATTGAATTACCGTGTGATTTAACTTCTTATATTGCATGTGGATATATCCTTGTTAAATGATTTCTATAAAATTCACATATCTCGTTTTGGTAATGATGATATTGGACATAAGTAAACAATCTTTGATAAATCTTAAACGTGTTATTTACGTACTACAATCAAATGTACTTCGTGTCACCCGTTTTGATCATTTGTTGACAAAAAAAATTTTGATGGCGTTAGTGGCCAATGTCTCGAAGGTTTATATCGGTATCTTGAAGGTAAAAATATATTTTTACAAATAAAAATAGATGATTCAAAACGACAACAAATAATACTTGAAGAAAGATCATTTTAGTCCTGGTGGGTAAACACTTCTGCTCTTTCTGCTCTTGAGTCTAGTAGTACTGTCAATTAGTGGTTTTATGCCATGGTTTAATTGAGCTCTTTTTACACTGTTATAAGTAGGTAATGCAATCTAATAGTTACTTATTTATTCGTCAAACAAATGTAGACTATAGACAAAATTGATATCACAATGATTTATATATACTATTCATTATTTCTACGATTTCCAGTTTTTTAATTTTTCTTTTATTTATTTCCTGGAAAGTTGGCATTTTCTGTTACAAAAACGCATCATTTGATTAACAGGATTATTTGCGACATAATTTGTCTTACTACCTTGGTCAAAAAGCTCCCGTAATTTATTCAGAAAATTAAAAATTCAAGATTATTAATCAAATTTGACATTGTCCCCTTCAAAGTATTTCCCATCGACTGCAACACATTCCTGCCAGCGCTTGATTCAATCCTCGAAACATTTTTTATATTCAGTTTCCGGTATAGCCATCAGAGCCATCTGGGATTTTGCCATAATCTCATCTCAGGTGTTGAAACGCGTTCCATGGAGCGGTTTCATGAGTCGACCGAATAGAAAAAAACCCTTCTTAATCCACCTAGTGGTGTGATAATGCCTTTCTCTTCTTTCGTAACTATCTCATGAAAATATATTTCATACTTTTACTAAATAATTTCGGATACTAATTTTGACACCAATTGATTCAGATTGATTCGAGTAGTTCACAAAAGCATGTTTCAGTGTTTATGTCACACAGTCAGCATCATTTTTCCAAACTAGAGCTTGACATTTGCGTTGCCTATTTGTATGAGAACAGTGATGCTAATCTAAAAAAAATCTACTCAGTCCACTTAGTGGAATTTTCATATATCTTGAAAAATCACCATAGGGGGGAGTACATGAAATTTTCGCTTATGGTGCTTTTTCAAGATCGAAAATTGTCAAACCTTTATCACCGGGCAGCACCCCTTAAGCATGTCCGATTTTTTTCGAGGTGCTTAAATTTTTGAGCACTAGAACTTAACGAAAATAGAGGTGATCCCAAAATTTTGGCACCCTTATATATAAAGGGTGATTTTTTAAGAGCTTGAGAACTTTTTTAAACAATAAAACGCATAAAATTTGCAAAATCTCATCGGTTCTTTATTTTAAACGTTAGATTGATACATGACATTTACTTTTTGAAGATAATTTCATTTAAATGTTGACCGCGGCTGCGTCTTAGGTGGTCCATTCGGAAAATCCGCTTTTTTATCGACAAATTTTGTTCAGCGATGAGGCTCATTTCTGGTTGAATGGCTACGTAAATAAGCAAAATTGCCGCATTTGGAGTGAAGAGCAACCAGAAGCCGTTCAAGAACTGCCCATGCATCCCGAAAAATGCACTGTTTGGTGTGGTTTGTACGCTGGTGGAATCATTGGACCGTATTTTTTCAAAGATGCTGTTGGACGCAACGTTACAGTGAATGGCGATCGCTATCGTTCGATGCTAACAAACTTTTTGTTGCCAAAAATGGAAGAACTGAACTTGGTTGACATGTGGTTTCAACAAGATGGCGCTACATGCCACACAGCTCGCGATTCTATGGCCATTTTGAGGGAAAACTTCGGAGAACAATTCATCTCAAGAAATGGACCGGTAAGTTGGCCACCAAGATCATGCGATTTGACGCCTTTAGACTATTTTTTGTGGGGCTACGTCAAGTCTAAAGTCTACAGAAATAAGCCAGTAACTATTCCAGCTTTGGAAGACAACATTTCCGAAGAAATTCGGGCTATTCCGGCCGAAATGCTCGAAAAAGTTGCCCAAAATTGGACTTTCCGAATGGACCACCTAAGACGCAGCCGCGGTCAACATTTAAATGAAATTATCTTCAAAAAGTAAATGTCATGTACCAATCTAACGTTTAAAATAAAGAACCGATGAGATTTTGCAAATTTTATGCGTTTTATTGTTTAAAAAAGTTCTCAAGCTCTTAAAAAATCACCCTTTATAAGAGCGGTAAAAATCAACGTGTTTTGTCGGTTACGTCACTTATACCATCATATATCTGGAACCAAAAGCCACAACCATTTGATCTTCGAACTTGATCAATGGCTCGACAATAGCTTTCAAACGAGCCCAAGTTTGTTAAAATCGGATCAGCCATCTCTGAGAAAATTGAGCGCGTTCAAATACAACGCTTTTGGTCGGTTACGTCACTTATACAATCATATCTCCGGAACCAAAAGTCACAGCCATTTGATCTTCGAACTTGATCAATGGCCCGACAGTAGCTATCAAACGAGCCCAAGTTTGTTCAAATCAGTTCAGCCATCTCTGAGAAAATTGAGCGCGTTCAAATATCTTCGAAAAGTGCACACACACACACACACACACACACACACACACACACACACACACACACACACACACACACACACACACACACACACACACACACACACACACACACACACACACACACACACACACACACACACACACACACACACACACACACACACACACACACACACACACACACACACACACACACACACACACACACACACACACACACACATTTTCCGATCTCGACGAACTGAGTCGAATGGTATATAACACTATGGGTCTCCGAGACTTCGTTCGAAAGTCGGTTTTTCCAGCAATTCTAATACCTTTCTATAGAGAAAGGCAAAAGGCGCAGGTAGTCAAATCAGGTGAATTCGTTGGTTGCTGAATGGTATTCGTTTCGTTTTTAGCCAAATATTCACGGATAACATTTTTGTATTTTAGTAGTTATTGAACTAAAAATTTACCGCTTCTATTTTTTATTCAGTATTGTTAGAGAAAATGCGTACTGCTTTTTCAAAGTCGATGTACTGTAATTCTTTGATTTTGGCGCAAAATGTAGGTACTATTTTTCATAAAGAAATAAACGAGCGTTATGTGTGGGTCCTGGAAATTAAGCCTGAAGTGTTTAATGAAACCTAACATACTATTTGCTTCACTGACAACTGTATTTAGGTCTAAAATTATGCAAGATCTTTTTTACTTGATGGTTTCCTAGATATATGTCAATAGAAGGAGATATGATTTGTTTACTAAACGATATTGAACTACATTTCTTAACGTTTACTTGGAATAAGTTTTTGTTGTACCAAATATTTAATACGTTAATTTCATGTTGGAATACTTCAGTATTTCTTATTTCCAAACAGAGCATCATGTTATCTGCATACACAAATACTTTAAGATATTTGAGTGGAAAGGAAATGTCGTTTACTTACAAGATAAAAAGAAGAGGGCCTAAATATGATCCTAGCCATTCCAAAAGTTTTTTTTTAATTTTAAGTAATAATCATGGTACATCAATTCTGTCGAAAGCTTTGCTGAAGTCAGTGTATAGGATTTATACATAACACATGGATCAATAAGTCCCGAGACTAAAGCAGAGATGGCGCTCGTAGTAAACCAGTAACCACGACTTTCTAGAGTACTAACCTTTGCTTGAAACGGGTCAAAATTTTAAGTCGATCCGACCAGAAACAGCTGAGTTATCGAAATTGGAGTAAAGTCGTTCTGTAGTTTGTTTAAAAAATGGAAAAAACCGAGTTCCGTGTTTTGATAAAGCATTGTTTTTTAATGGGTGAGATTCTTGCAAAATAATTTTTTGCAACTAATCGCAGTTGTTATTACAAATTTTGGGCGATTTTTTCACATTTCATATGGATCTGATTTCCGGTTTCTGAATTACAGGATGGCTCTTATAGAAGAGGAAGATAAGATGATATCGGATATAGTGGTCGAAATTTCCAAAACGAAAATCTTTCCCTTTTCTTCGCGTCAACTCGATTTTCTCTAACATAGATTCAAATGAAAGCTATTACAGTTTTTTTACATAAAAAAGAAATTTCTGAGTTTTGGTCGGATGCTGATTCCGGAATTACGGAATGGTGAGTGTTTGTGCGAGTTTCGAGCCGTCGTTTAGAGCGAAGCAGCAAAAGAGGGAAAATCCTTCTAAATTGATCTCAAAACTATTCCAATTTATCCAGGATTAGTGGTCAAATGCTCCAAAAAGGAACTCACTCACTTTTCTCCGTGAAGATTCAACCGATTCTATTAAACAAAGACGCAAAAGGTCTTAAGGTTCTGTAAAGGATTCCTTAATTTTCTTCGAATCGAACTTTCGATTCAGGAATCGTAGGGTGAAGCGTGTTTCAAATTTCAAACCGTCGTTTAGACCGACGCTGCAAAAGAGAGGAAAAAAATATATTTTTTTCTATTCAATGCTTTTTGCCTTCTCATGTATGTGTGTGTATGTATGTATCAAAAATATGCACTCGCTTTTCTCGGATATAGTACAACCGATTTTCACAAACTTAGATTCAAATGAAAGGTCTTACGGTAGCCTGCTATTGAATTTCATATAGATCCGACATCCGGTTCCGCAGTTACAGGCTAATTAAATTAAGTATAAAATGTGCACTCAATTTTCTCGGAAATGGTTCAGTCGATTTTCACAAACTAAGATTTAAACGAAAGGTCTTGAAATTTTTCAAAATATTCTAGAACATTTCACCCGAATTCGAATTCCGGAGTATTTTTTTCATAATCGATGGAAAAAACAAGTACAACTCCCACAAAACTGACGGATATTTATATTCAAATTTGCAGAACTTATTATTAGTGCCGAATTAAGTTTACATTATTTCGGCACTAATAGTTCCCTTATTTTCTGTACCGGAAGCTCCGAAGGCAGTGAAGAAAGTTTCGAATTCCCAACGATGCTTGAACCGATTTTTACAACTCTTGATTTAACTTGAAACCTATATTGTATCCAAAGTTACTGTGAAATTTCATCCGGATCTGACTTCCGCTTCCGCAACTGTAGAACGATTAGTGTCAAAGCTTTCAAACCGCTATATAAAATGACGATAGAAAACTAGTACGCACCTGTATGATCTGGGGCACGGAAGAAGAAAACACAACACGCCTTTACAAACAATGCACACAACCGGCTTTGTTCAATTTCGTACACGCTATAAAGAAAACGAAAACCAACATCTAAGCTGATTGCTGTCACACTTTCCTCAGCTATAGCTTGACCGATTTTCACCAACTTAGGTTCAAATTATAGGTCTTATGATCCCAGATAAAATTTATGAATTTCCCCTGGATACGGTTCCGGAACTACTGAGTTGAGCGTTAAAAATTTTACCATGTTTGTTGCTGGCCATACAAGTCAGCTTCGGCTGTTCCGGTCCTCGAAATTATGTTTCGGAAGCTTTGAAAATAGTGGTCAAAAACTGCAAAAAGGATCTACCAAACTTTTCTTCAAGAATAATCGGCATAATCGATTTTCAGAAACTTAGAGAAAAAGTCTAACGGTTTCATATAGAATCCCTGAATTCGTTGTGGGTATTACTTCCAGTTCCGGAAAACACTATAGGGTGTTTTGATACTGCTTCAATTTGAACTGCTGTGCACTGGCGCACCAAAATTAGCTGGCTGGTGTGTAATTTTTAAAACCCATAAACCATTTCTGGTCTATTGAACTGGAATGAAACATGAATGATACTTTATTTTACTGCCGATTGCACTCAATGGCTTCATTTACTTTGGTCGTAGAGGCAAATGCTTTTGCACGCACACACACGCACACTTCCTTTTTCGCCGCTAAGAATGTCATTCGATTTTGCTACGCTGCTGCCCGCCCGAAACCGGAAACAGAATTAATAGTCCGAACAAACTGGGTGTAACCATCGATGTAAAAAGATTATCAACCTCGGACCACCATCGTGGCGGAAAATTGGTTATTACACGTGCAAACAGAAATAATAATAATAATAACAATAATAACACTAATGACAACAATAACAGTGAACTACAGCAACACAGGTCTCTAGAACCTAGTGGGCAAACCGCGATAAAAGGCCGATTCAGCGTGAACAAACTTTCGGCCTTGGCCGTGAATGCGACTAATCGCGCATGGTAGTGCTAGTGAAGGGTGCCTGGGAGTGACAATCAGCGAGTGCGCCGTTGTGTTGGTTCCAGCTTTTTTTTTTAGGATCGTACCCGTTTGATCTTCAACTGGCGAGCTGGCAGAAAAAATCATTTACGTTTTTACGTCCTACTGTGAAGCCAAAGACGAATGTTGCCGGTTGACAAGAGAACGCACGTATCCTAACCAGATTGCAACTGCTTAGTGAGCACTCAATCAGGTTAATAACTGCCGGTGGGGAACCGACTAACCGCATGACATTAGATCGTTTTGCGCCAATAATTGAATTATTGACGATAATGGCAAGTGCCGGAGTCCGAATGCGGTTGTTAGTAGTGGCGGGGGCAATTACACGCTCTGTTTATTAAAAATTAAATGGCAGGAAATTAGCATATGCTCACTCAACTGGAACTAGACATACAAAGGCCAAACTGATCCTAGCTACTGCGAACCTACCAAGCACCAGAACCATCTCGGCGGGGGGTGGCGATTCCAACAACAAATCCCCATTTCTGCATCAGGTTGACAATGAGCTCCTTTATGCGTGTCACCAACGTTTGTCAAGCGAATCATCGGAGTCTGCTGCGGTTGGGATTTCACAGTTTATACATCACTGTCCCAACACAAATCACCAGGCAATGTCATTCGAATAATAAGTCACGAAAATCTAATAAAAAAATTCTCAGTTTTATGGTGTGCAGATCCCTGTGAAGTCGCAACAATTGCTTGCGAGATGATGCAGGATCTGAGACAGAAGTTTCTGTGCGACAATGAATTTAACAGCAAGAACGTGCGAGGTTATGTAGTGATGAAATAATCAACATTTCTCAACAATCTAGCTCCAGCTACCTGATGAAGTTCGAACGAATGATTTTTCACTACTCTGGTGATTTTTCATTGCCAATTCTGTTCGGAACTATAATCCACAGTAGCAGTTTGTTTTAAGATATCGGTATGATATAAGAGCATTCGTACCAGTTCGTGCTCGCATCTCATCCGACACAGTCGAAAATTGCTTACGGTCGAGACGACAGAAACAAAGACAATACAGTCAGTTAACAATAGAATGTACGAAATGGGCACGATTTTACGATTTAACATAGCCTGAAACTTGGCCTACAAGACCAAATTCAATTTGTACAGATTTCAAGCGCTGCAAAGTTAGACCAGCACAATATGAAATTGAAATCTTAAGGAGTGTATCGAAAATAAGCTATCCACAATTTTTTCTTTCAAACTATGATAAAAAACGATATTTTATTCAAACTAAAAATTGATCCTTTATTGTACGAGGTTAAACTTGAGGATAATGACAACCGGATGAAATTTAAGTTATTCCTTCACGAATTTTCGAACTTTTGGTCGAACGCTCTTCATCAAGTTCCGGACAAGTGTTGCATCGCATTTTTTGGCCGCTTGAGTCTAATTTTTTTTTTGAACTCCTGCATGTTCCCAGCTGCCTTACCAGTCTTCTTGAAGACCCTCTTCACGATTGCCCAGTAACGTTCAATGGGTCGAAGCTGAGGGCAATTTGGTGGATTGATATTATTCACACCGAAATTTATACCCTTTTTTCCGCAAGCCAATTGAGAGTGGTTTTGGCATAGTGAGCCGACGCTAAATCCGGCCAAAACAGAGGAGGTGTACTATGCTTCTTATATAAAGGCAGCAATCTCTTCTGGAGACACTCAGATCGATAGAATTCTGCATTTATAATTCCGGTAGTGTAAAAATGGTTGACTCCAAACCACAGGAACATATTACTTGCCATACCAGTACTTTTCGACCAAATTTCTCCCTTGAATCGTGCTGTCCGCATCGTTCACATCCTTCCCAACGACGACAGTAAAGTATTATAGACCTGGAAGGGGTTTTGAGTCCTCCTTTACATAAGTCTCATCGCCCATCAAAACGCATGCATCCGGACACTACAAAAGACGCAAATACTATTTCCGGGCCCTTGTTGCTGCTCCCTTCGTCTGTTCTACACTTTGTTTCGAGATTTTCTGCTTCTTGTAGGTCTTCAGGTTATTTCGCCTCTTGATACGCTGGATCATTCCGAAACTCGTATCTGCTGTTTTGGCCAAATCACGTATTGCCATTGATTTGTTCTTCATGATTAGAGATAGCACTTTCTGGTCCAGTTTCGGGTTGGAAGAACCGGGTTTACTGCCTCTTCCTGGTAGCTCATCCAAAGTATAGTGTTCCCCAAACTTATCATGATGGTTTTAACACTGACATGATGAATTCCAAACCGCTTCGCCAATTTTCGCATAGTAATACCCTTCTCACTAAGCCATGTGTCCAGAACCTTAATTTTCACTTCCTTTTCAATACGCGACATCTTGAAAACGCAAAATGTCAACCGCACAAACAAGTAAACAAACGAAAGCTGACAGCCAAATCCACAGCATGCTGTGATCTGAGTATAAAAAACCATCACAAATACATGCGTACAACACAAATGTATGTGGATAGCTTATTTTCGATACACTCCTTACTTAAAGAACGAATGCATCTAGAGGCGTCTAATTGTGTGTACAATATTTTCAAACGTAAAAGAGATGTAATTGTATTCGCTTCGGTTAACAACGAGGTGCACAGTGTGGATCATGACAATGTTAAATATATAATCCCTGTGTATATTGTGGACAATGCCATAGAAGAAGAAGTTCCAACAAGGCGCATCTACAGTAACTAGCAACGAGCTCAAGACTGCGAATAATAATGAAAACGAAAAGAAAACGGATATCAACAACAATACCACCGATGCAGCAATGGATGACGAAACGAGCCACGAACAAAGTGCCCCTCAATCCTCGCAGGGTAAAAACGAGATCCAATACAAAAAATTTAACGCGTAAAGCTCGTACGCAAATAGGCCTGAATAAAAATATCTTTTAAATAAAAAAGACCATTCGTACGTTAACATTGAGTTAACAAACCTTAACGGAATCGGTTGTTCGTTTTTCACTACACGAAACTTTTATTTTTTTACGGTTTATTTTATTCGTAAAGGTATGAGGTTGTCTGGAAATAAGTCTAACTTTGATCAGTAACCAACGTGACATTGAAAAACCTCTTGTTAACCCACCTAGTGGTTTAGTTATTCATTTTTTTTTGTTACTCAAACAGTCTCTATGAAATATTTGTTTGTCGTGAATATGACTTACTTTACTTTGGAGCGCCTTTTCAATATTTGCCCTGTGGAAGAATGGGTAGAACTTAATCGTGAATATCTCCAGTTTTATTCAAACCAACAACATAATTTTTGCTCCATGCTATTGAAAATATTATTAGGAATTTATGATGAAATTCTTAATAGTACGAAATAATCATAAATCACTCAAAATTTTAGTTTGCTGAAATGTTTGGTATCAAGTAGTACCAAAGCGACAAAATTCATGACTTTTGCTTGTCTTTCTCGTGGTCGGACGGCTTTGGTACAATAGGCGATATTGCATTCTCGCTTTACCTTTGACGTTTTACGCCGTAAAAATTGACACGTTTCATTCATTCTAGCCTGTGCAGCAGACTTTGAAATATAAGTAAATAAATTATTAAAGAATTTATTGATATTTTCTTCCATTTAAATTGTTGTAAATCGTGCCGTGTGTACACAGAAAAAAAATGAAATTTACACGACATGTAAATCAACAATAACTTGGAATAGAGATGGGTTGAATCGGAAGTTTGGTTAAAAACCATCATAAATGCAAAACTAAATTGGATTACATTGAATTTTCGATTAATAGAACTGTATCTTTCAATTAACTTAAGCTACTTGCGATTATAAGGAATAGTGAGATAGATTAGTGGGAAACTAAATATGCTATTAAGAGCTAGCCTAATCTTCAAGTCTAATATATTTATTATTCTTTATTAGAGACTGCTACAGTGTAAATTTTATGTGAAGATATCGAGTTACTACTGAGTTATAATAGCTCAAAGCTGGACATACTGTCAAACTGGTGTGCACGATAACTAAAGAACTGCTTTACTGATTCAACAATTTTTTAGATCAGGTAAGGCGTTTAAAATTTTGAAAGAAAATTGTAAAAAAATGCAGTATCCAACTTTTTTCCCAACAAATTTAACGAGTTTGTAGTGTTTGAAAAATTAACTTTTTGCCTTTCATATAAAAAGGCTATGCAATCGCAGTTTCTACTAGTTGCTAAGTCGGCTTAAAATGAGTTGTCGTTACGTTGTCATGCCATACTGATATAACTCATCGTTCCATAATACGAAAATAACTTGTTTTCAATTAAACTAGATGATACTTAGTCACCATTGATATTAAAAATAAAAAGGTAGTATAGTACTTGAAATTACAATCTTGATACAAGGTACAAATTTCACAACGATTTTAAACTGCGGAATTCAATTTCAACTAACTGTTTTTATGCGCCTTCAATCAAAATCTGTTCTAAAGATATGAAAAATAAACAACGAAATAAACCTATGTTCAGAATGTTCAAAATTAATCCAAGTAGAGTGATTTCTCATTATTTTAAATTCATATATCATGAGAACTATACTATTATCACAATCGATGTTCAATCCCTGTATTATTTCCTTCCTGTTTATGATAGTGCATAGTACAAAAATGACTTTTCTGCCTTTCATTATTTTGAGCTGAGCTGAGCTGAGCTGAACTGAAGTAGATCGCCCGTAGTTGCACTTCGTGATTGACCGTATGAGTGATCAATAACGACGCTGGCTACCGAGGGAAAGGAAGGGATGTTAGTCCGATTCTCATTGTTTCTAGAGACCGCGGGTACCACTGTATCTCCACGAGCATCACGGGATAGGAGATTTGTTAGTATGAAGGGAAAGAGATCCGGATATGTTTTGGTAAACAATATGATCTCAACAAAACCTGATTTTCGATACTCAGGAGAAATATAATAAGTAAGAAAAATATAAAATATCTCCAAGGAACGATCTCACCAGTATCCCTTTTCTCCTGTTCGCTCTGCTGTCAGCAACGCGAGATGAAGCACGACCACTGAAAGAATAAAATAAAAACACTCGCGAATGGGTCCGCTGCAGACCAACCCTAGACCTTCAGTCTGAATGACACGATCGACTTGTAAACTTTCACACATTCCATAGAAATCCGACAACACCGACAATGACATGCAGACGGCACTTCGATCGGTTAACAGGTTAACATCGTTGAATTTTGTGATGGCAAATTCACAGTATCCGCCGCTTGAGCATCTTTAGTTTTGCGGATCAATATTGTTCAATAAATAGCACTCTCACTACTCAACACACACTTGCCACACCTGCACTGTCACTCAAAATAACTATTTCAACCAAATTTTTAACTATACATATCAAACAACACATTGAAATTATACTTTTTTAATAGCAGCACCAGGACACCACATCGCACTCCCAGTGATGCCAACTCTATCACTATTCTGCCTTTCATTATTTTCGCCAAAAAGTAATTTAAAAAAAAGTAATTTTCTGATTTTATTTATGTTTCATACACCTCTTGCGACTCAATTGTGTGATCACCATGTTCAAGCCAACAAAAGTTTTTTAGGTTACATTTTCGTTATAATTACGTTGGGAAAAAACAACCGATAGCTATCTGTACCAATGCAGAAATTGTATGATATGATCTTGTAATATTTATGTTACTACTATATCAATTCACAGTTACGATTTACATATACGCTCACGTCTTTATAATGGTTCCGCAACGGAAAATAAACCTTTTTTCAACTAGTTGAAAGCATAGCTATGCTTAATGATATGTTAGAATTTGGTAAAAATATTTAATAAATGAGAGTCAGTTTAATGATTATGTTATTAAAAAACACTGCTGTCACCTTGATTTTACTAGTGTAACATAAAAAAACATGTTCGTGCTCTTGTTGCAGCAAAGTTGGGCTAAGTTTTATCATAACTAGTTACGGGTTGCTACTTTTGAAGTCAAATAAACATATTTTCAACTAGTACCTTCATTGCCGTTTCAACCTTCCGAGCGAACGGACGTGATTTGGATTTACTGCGAAAGCATTGAAAACCAGTTGTGTGTGTGTGATAAAGTGGTCGGACGATATTGTGTGATAGACAATAGTGCTTTTTCCTCTGAGAGGTTTTTTTTTCGCATTATATAATAGAACAGTGCCTTATTGCGAGCGGTCGATCGAAACGGTACCGTTAGCCGATTATTGTTTCGCCGATCAAGGCCAAGTGTGAGGATTATAAACAAGCGGCCATTGTGTGAGGATTATAAATAAGTGTGCCTTTTCCTCTCGGAGGTTTTTTGCACACCATCAAAGCGGCGATACGCCGATCGACGAAGTCCAGCTTGGTGTCCCCCGTTGGATCTTAGTTAAGTACCTTTACGTCGTTTATTTTTATTTCTTTATTTGACCATTATATTTCCCCCCGAATCATTTGTTTTTGCGCGGAAGTAGTTCCGCTATGCCTATTTTAAATCCTGCCCCCCCGCTCCCGATGTTCAAATGGAGACTTCCCTTGTCAGTAAAAAGTCCCGCATAAAGAGCTATCCTGATGGGCTCGCACTACCGGCCGGGCCTTACGCGGTCTATTTCCGGACCAAATCAAAGGAAAAAAAACTGAATATTTTAAAAATATCGCGGGACCTGAATTCGCGATATAATACCATAAAAAGTATAGATAGAATACGGCCAGACAAGCTCAGGGTCCTGTTTACCAGCTCAAAACAGGCTAATGAGCTTGTTCAAAAGGATCCTTTTACGCTGGAGTACCGCGTCTACGTGCCAGCTCGTGAAGTCGAAATCGACGGTGTGGTCACCGATTCGAGTTTGACTTGCGAGGATATTCTTAAGTACGGGGCGGGTTGTTTTAAAGACCCCTCACTTAAGAATGTCAAGATACTGGATTGCAAGCGATTGCATTCAGTATCGATCGCCGGGGATGGAACAAAGTCTTATCCCCAATCAGACTCTTATCGTGTGACCTTCGCCGGCACTGCTTTGCCCAACTACATCCTCTTGGACCGGGTTCGTTTGCCTGTTCGTTTATTTGTACCCCGGATAATGAATTGTACCAATTGCAAACAACTGGGGCATACAGCTACTCATTGCAGCAATAAGCCACGTTGTGCTAACTGTGGGGAAGCTCATGCGGACGGCTCTTGCGGTAAGGATGCTGAAAAGTGTCTCTACTGTAAGGAGGGTCCGCATGACCTCTCTGACTGTCCCGCTTACAAACTGCGAGGAGATCGGATGAAGCGTTCCCTGAAGGAACACTCCAAGCGTTCCTTTGCCGAGATGGTTAAGAGTGCCACCCCTCCTAAACATGCAACGAATCCATATGCCTGCTTGTCAACTGACGAGAGCGATTCTGACGACCCTTTGGAAGGTCCATCTTCAGCGGTCCCTCATAGCTGTAGGAAAAGAATGAATAAATCTTCTCATAAGCTACCTAGTAAGGGTTCGAAGGTGTCTTCCGAAGGGCTTCGAAAAGTTACAGCTAACGGGAATCGGGAAAAATCACCGAAGCAAAAAGCTCCTGGTCTCGGAAAACTCAATTCCGAGATGGAATTCCCACCGCTTCCAGGGACTAAAAAATCCCCAAGCGTCCCTGAAAATCCACCAGAGAACCAACTAGGTGCTGGACTTATAAAGTTCTCTGATGTTGTGGACTGGATTTTTACAACTTTCAATATTTCAGACCCTCTCAGAAGCATTTTAATTGCTTTCATGCCAACAGTAAAAACATATTTGAAGCAGTTGACTGCAAATTGGCCCCTTCTTTCAGCGATTGTATCTTTCGATGGCTAAATCATCCACCGAGGTCACGGATCTAATCACTGTTTTACAGTGGAATTGCAGAAGTATTATCCCAAAAATAGATTCATTTAAATTTCTAGTAAACAATCTGAAATGTGACGCATTTGCATTGTGCGAAACTTGGCTAACTTCTGAAATACCCTTAAACTTTCACGATTTTAACATTATTCGTCTGGATCGAGATAATCCCTATGGAGGAGTACTTTTGGGGATCAAAAAGTGCTATTCTTTCTATCGCATTAACCTCCCCTCGATACCAGGTATTGAAGTTGTCGCATGTCATGTTACAATCAAAGGTAAGGACCTTTGCATTGCTTCCATCTACATTCCCCCAAGAGCCTCGGTTGGGCATCGGTGGCTCAGTGATATCGTAGAGCTCCTTCCTGCACCGAAGTTGGTTTTAGGAGACTTTAACTCACACGGTACGGGATGGGGCTGTCTTCACGATGATAACAGATCAACTATGATCCATGATATCTGCGACAACTTCAATATGACAATCTTGAATACGGGAGAAATGACACGGATTCCTGCACCACCAGCAAGACCAAGTGCGCTGGATTTATCCCTTTGCTCGACATCGCTACGGTTGGATTGCACGTGGGAGGTAATTCCTGATCCCCACGGTAGCGATCATCTACCGATCGTAATATCAATCACCAGCGGCTCAAAACCATCGAAGACAATCAATGTTTCGTATGACCTCACACGAAATATTGATTGGAATAGCTATGCGACCTCGATATCTGAGAAACTTGAAAGAACTCAACAACTTCCTCCGGAGGAAGAGTACACGTTTTTGGCTGGCTTGATTCTCGACACCGCGACTCAAGCTCAGACGAAACGTGTACCCGGCGCGAAAACTAACATCCGTCCTCCCAACCCGTGGTGGGACAAAGAGTGCACAAATTTAAACGCGGAGAGAGCCTCCGCGTACAAAATATTCAGAAAAAATGGAACACCTGATAATTACCGGAATTACGCGGCGTTAGACGTTAAAATTAAAAACTTGATTAGAGCTAAGAAACGCGGTTACTGGCGTCGGTTTATAGACGGCTTAACGAAAGAAACATCTATGAGTACTCTTTGGAACACAGCCCGACGAATGCGCAATCATAACACCACGAATGAAAGCGAGGAATATTCCAACCGCTGGATATTCGATTTCGCTAAAAAAGTATGCCCAGACTCTGTTCCGGAACAGAAGATCACCCGCGCCGCGACACCAAATACAAACGAAACACCGTTTTCGATGGTAGAGCTCTCACTTGCACTCTTGTCATGTAACAATAAAGCCCCGGGATTAGACAGAAAAAAATTCAACTTGTTGAAAAATCTGCCAGACCCCGCCAAAAGGCGCTTGTTGAGTTTATTCAATAAGTTCCTTGAGGACAACATTGTTCCACATGACTGGAGACAAGTGAAAGTGATCGCCATTCAAAAACCAGGAAAATCAGCCTCCGATCACAATTCGTATCGGCCGATTGCTATGCTTTCCTGTATCCGGAAATTGTTCGAAAAAATGATTCTCTTCCGTCTAGACAATTGGGTCGAAACTAATGGCTTACTTTCAGATACACAATTTGGTTTCCGCAGGGGTAAAGGAACGAACGATTGTCTTGCGTTGCTCTCAACAGAAATTCAAATGGCATTTGCTCGTAAAGAACAAATGGCGTCAGTTTTCCTAGACATTAAGGGGGCTTTTGACTCAGTTTCTATAAATATCCTATCTGAGAAGCTGCATCAGCATGGTCTTTCGCCAGTTTTGAACAACTTTTTACATAATCTATTGTCTGAGAAACATATGTATTTCGCGCATGGTGATTTGTCGACAATACGATTCAGTTACATGGGTCTTCCTCAGGGCTCATGCTTAAGCCCCCTTCTATACAATTTTTACGTAAACGACATCGATAAATGTATCAACACATCTTGCACGCTAAGACAACTTGCCGACGACAGCGTTGTGTCTATTATAGGACCCAAAGCTGGCGATCTGCAAGGGCCGTTACAAGATACTCTTGTCAACTTATCCACATGGGCTCTTCAAATGGGTATCGAATTCTCTACGGAGAAAACTGAGCTGGTTGTATTTTCGAGAAAGCGAGAACCAGCACAATTACAGCTTCAACTAGGGGGTGAAACCATAGCTCAGGTCTTCACATTTAAATATCTCGGGGTCTGGTTCGACTCCAAAGGCACCTGGGGATGTCACATTAGGTATCTGAAAAGAAAATGCCAACAAAGAATCAACTTTCTTCGTACAATAACCGGGTCGTGGTGGGGTGCCCATCCAGGAGACCTGATCAGGCTGTACCAAACAACGATATTGTCCGTGATGGAGTACGGATGCTTTTGCTTCCGATCCGCGGCGAACACTCATTTCATCATGCTGGAAAGAATTCAGTATCGTTGTTTGCGTATTGCCTTGGGTTGCATGCAATCGACTCATACGATGAGCCTCGAAGTGCTGGCGGGTGTTCTCCCATTGAAAAACCGGTTCTGGGATCTCTCATATCGTTTGCTCATTCGATGCGACATTTTGAATCCTCTGGTGATTGAAAATTTCGAAAGGTTAGTTGAGCTTAATTCTCAAACCCGTTTTATGTCCTTGTATTTTGATTACATGGCTCAGAATATTAATCCTTCTTTGTTTGTTTCCAACCGTGCTCATTTCTTGGATACTTCTGATTCTACTGTGTTTTTCGACACATCCATGAGAGAAGAAATTCGTGGAATTCCGGCTCACGTGCGCCCTCAAGTGGCCCCAAATATTTTTTATAATAAATTTAGAACAGTCAACTGTGAAAAGGTGTTTTACACTGACGGATCAAACATCAACGAGTCCACAGGCTTCGGCATCTTCAATCAAAACATCACCGCTTCTTACAAACTCAGTGATCCGGCTTCAGTTTACGTCGCAGAATTAGCTGCTATTCAGTACACCCTCGAGATCATTGAAACGTTGCCCAAAGACCATTACTTCATTGTCACGGACAGTCTAAGCTCAATAGAAGCTCTCCGGGCAATGAAGCCAGGAAAGTATCCCCCATATTTCCTGGGGAAAATACGGGAATATTTGAGTACTTTATCTGAACGGTCTTATTTAATATCGTTAGTCTGGGTCCCTTCGCATTGTTCCATTCCGGGCAATGAAAAGGCAGACTCATTGGCTAAAGTGGGCGCATTAGAAGGTAATATTTATGAAAGACCAATCTGCTTCAATGAATTTTTCAGTATCTCTCGTCAGAAAACTCTCGAAAGTTGGCAAACTTCATGGAGCAATGACGAACTGGGACGATGGCTACACTCCATTATCCCTAAGGTATCGACGAAACCTTGGTTCAAGGGGATGAACGTGAGTCGTGATTTCATTCGCGTTATGTCACGACTCATGTCAAATCACTATACATTCAACGCACATCTCCGGCGTATCGGGATCGTGGAGAACGGGCTCTGCACCTGTGGCGACGGTTATCAGGACATCGAGCATGTCGTGTGGTCGTGCGTAGAGTATCGCGACGCCAGGTCGAAGCTACTGGAATCCCTCAGGGCCCGAGGTAGACCGCCTGAGGTTCCGGTTCGGGATGTGTTGGCGAGTCGGGATAGTTCATATATGCTTCTCATATACCAGTTTCTCAAACACATTAATATACAAGTGTAATCTGTTACATCTGGCTTAGAAAGTTCCTCCTATTTATCGACGTTGTTTCAACTGTGGCTAAGAATTATTTCTCAACTGCAGGTTCGACACTAACTTCCGCCGATTATTCCGATTCCTCATCTGTCCACCATCTTCATCGGAACTAACAAGATCTTTTTGCTGTCACTAACCTTCGCTTCCCCCCTCCCCGTCTCTTCACCATCTCGATGTCAACTAATTAGATCTCTGTCGTTTTAGTCATTTCATTCCCATATCCCCTTTTTACTCCGTTTTCCGCAATATTTACTTCGCTATATTTTTTTTTTTCATTTTCTTTTGTAACAACACCATCATCGCCCACGGAAACTTATCAACAGCATGCGGGCCACCCGCCGGGTATTCGTAACCTGGGGGTGTTTCCCGCGGACCCACACGGACCGAAGAATGCGGCCAACATGAATATTCACCAACGCCATATGGAAGACTCTCATGAAATATTCAATTCACCGGCCGATCACCACATGAAGGCTGGATCTGCCAAAGTCAACCACTGCGACCCAAATATGACATTACTTAATGATACAACCCTAGTTTTAAGTTAGTCGTAAATTTTAAATTAGTAAAAGCCCTTGGCATCTTAGAGCTTAAGCAGTGTGCCTTAAACATTATATTCTTGAATAAAAAAAAAAAAACTAGTACCTAGAACCATAGCATAGTAGTGATGTGAAAATATGTTTGGATTAAGTAACGATACTTTAAAATGGAAAATTTTATATGACAAAAAGATGTGATGATTGGAAAACTAAATAACTTTTTCGTAGCAAGTTATGTTATGAAGACACATTGCTGTCATCTCGTTTAACCACCGTGCTCTTGTTGCAACATAGTTTATACTTAGTCGTATCAGAACTAGTTGCGGATTGCTACATGGGATATGTGTATGTATGTGTGCATGTATCAAAAATGTGCACTCGATTTTCTCAGAGGTGGCTGGACCGATTTTCACAAACTTAGATTAAATTCACAGGTCTTTTGTTATGAATTTTAACCGGATCGACTTCCGGTTCGGGAGTAGCGGGGTAAAATGTGAAAAAAGATTTAAAAACAGTTTACTTGATTTTCTAAGGAACCGCTTAACCAATTTTCTTCAAATCAGATTCAAATTAAACGCTTTATTGTCCGCTAGCCTGCAATTTAATTACATCTGGATCTGATTTCCGGTTCCGGAGTTACGGGGTAAAATGTGCAAAATAAATTAAGAAAGGGCACTCGATTTTCTCAGAGACGCTCATCAAATTTTCAGAAGCTTAGGTTCAAGTCTTGCAATCCCATATATCCCTACCGAATTTCATACAGAAACAACTTCCGATTCCGGAATTACAGGCAGATAAGAAAAAAAATTTCTTTTTCAGAAACAGAATTTTTATACATCACACGTAAAATTCGAGCCATATACATCCGAATCGTCGAATAATTTTTCGCATCGGCAGGTATGGTTAGTTAATGACCAAATGGATCATCATTCCTGGTTCCGGAAGTACCGAAAAAGTGCCGGAGCACATGATCCAATCTTCGCAAACTCAAATTTAAATGAAAAGTATTATGTTCCCATAAGTCGATGTAGAATGTGTGTATGAAATTGCAACCTGTTATTTAGATCGATTATGCAAAAAAAGAAGATTCTTCTAAATTTAGCACAAAATAGTTTCAATTTATGGGTTACGCTAGTTGCTGACCAAACGAACCGATTTCAGTTTTATCGGTTCCCAGCTCACAGCAAACCTTTTAGTTCTTAAAGACTGTCCCAGAAAGTATGGACGCACTTTGATTTCGCTGTAAATAATTCACAAGTGTAAGATATTCAAATTTTATTCGATATACTGATAATATTAGACTACAATAACAGAATATTATTCTCAACATTTGCTACTTAGCCTTTGTAGACTAGCTGGCGCACCTTCTTGCGAATGTTCCTCATTAAATTCCGTACAGACTTCTTGGCTACAAGTTTTGACACTTTAATGGTTTCGGCTGCCGAGACATGTTTCCTAAGATGTGCCTTCGTTAATTCCCAAAATTCCTCAATTGGTTGAAGTTATGGGCAATTTGGTGGATTCATGTCTTTTGGAACGAAAGTGACATTTTTGGTAGTACACCATTCTACCGTTGATTTCGAGTAGTGGCAAGAAGCAAGATCTGGCCAGAAGACAACAGGATCCTTGTGGCTTCGAATCATGGGTAGAAGTCGTTTTTGTAAACATTCCTTGATGTATATTTTACTGTTCATTGAAGCAGTGGTGATTAAGGGTTTCGAAGTCTTACCGCAGCTACAAATTTTTTGCCAGATCATAGCTTTACCTTTTTTTCGACCCTTTTTCGGTTTATCCTCAAAGATATTATCCTCACCGAACTCCCTGATTGCATTTCGCACGGCTTTTTCAATTACTCCTTCCATTTTTGCTATCTTTCTCAGTGACAGTCCACGTTGTGTGCACCATTTGTACACAATTTTTCGACGTTGTTCTGCTGAAAGTTCACTCATTTCGAAACAAACTAATGAAAACGAATAAACAACTGCACAAGTGGTTAGAGAAGAGTTTAAACAACAGGACGCAGCCATAAAAATTGACAGATTCTGAACCATTGCGAAATGGCAGCGGTTTTTGGTTGCGTCCAAACTGTCTGCGACAGTCTTTATTCAAGTTTCCAATAACAGTTTTTTGAAGAATTCCTTAATAATATTTATGAATCCACGAGTTATATGAGAAATATTATGACACGGATTAAAACACGTTTTTTTTCATAAAAACCAAAAACGGTGTTCCATAGAAAGCTCAAAAACAAACAAGAAATATATAATATTTTTTGTTCCAGAAACAGCTCCTAAGACTTTACAATCAACACCGTTTATCTCTGCGAAAAGAACATGCCCCACTTTGTGCAATCATATAGAAACTTTTTTACTGTCGAAACCAATAGATTATCTGAATTGGTTGCATGAAGTTTTCCACACTGAGTTAGAAAACTGTAAAAAAGATCGAGATTTACAAACGAAGTTTAATAATACTGGCCAAGTCTTTTACGCAATTCTCGTACTTCTTTAAAAAATGCATTTCCTTATTTTTTAAGAGTCGAACAGAAGATTCCTTCAAAAACCATCGATTGTAAATTAAAATAATAAGTTGATTCGAGTAACGAGAAAATTCTACCCGCTCGTCAAAACTGAGCTCCAAAAAATCATAGTTAGTTACTTAGCTTGTATTGAACATTGTCTTCTGAATATAATTAATATGATTAAAAAATTTAAATGAAAATAACGATCGTTATTTTCTGCTGTTTTAGAAAAGTCTTTTGGAACTAAAAGAAACAAATTCGTTCGCCACTTTGGTGCTTCTAAGACCTAGGGATTTCTAAAATATGACAGATTATTTTGTGCAAACTTCAGTTTCGCACTGAGGAAACTACTATCGAATAGCACATTCCATCGTAAGACATACCACCGAATAAAATTGTAATAAGTAGTCTTAAAAATTACAGCATCAAATCAGTTTCGTACCGGATGGATATCATCCACTTATCATATTATGGATAATGAATGCATCATCACTCGTTTTATGACATCTGAACATCGGAAAAATCACTTGACCGACAGGCGTTTTACGACAGTCCTTAACAGACCGGCAGCCAACTTCCTCAATTACGAATCACTATAGAAAGTAAAAATGTGACATATCCCATTCGGGGATCGCCTTTTTGGGACATCTCGACTCGTTCATGCGAAATTAATGGCACTTAACTTCAGCGAAGTAATTGCAGGAATAACGTGACAATGGGTAAGCATGCTGCTTACACATGGACACCGGTCAAATCCGGTCCAAAATATTACGACTATATAACAGCAACTCAGAAATCGAGGGTGTTGATGAGACATTGCGATGGATTCAATACTGTAGATTGACAAATGTTTTTATGGTAGCATGTCGAGAAAAACGAGTATGTTAACTAGATTTTAAATCACGATTGCCAAGAAACACGCATTCGATTCAGGTTTAGCAGTCCGAGCAGTCGAGTTTCAAATATTGGCAAACGAACAAGAAAACAACATATTATTCGTTATGCTGCAGGCTGCACCACTCCCGATTACCGTCTCGAAGCTTAAATTGGCGCTGTCACTTTCGCTGACTTTGACGTTTGCAAGGTGCCGGTTTGTATTTTGTTCGTCTGTTTCATCAGTTCCTCAAGGTCGGTCGGCGAGAGGTGGTTGTGACGCAAAACTATCTCGCACCATACTGGAGCTAGGCCGTAATTACCATTCCTGGAAATGTTGCCGCCACTCACGGGCAATGGTTGTTGTTCTTTGAATATGCTATGCTGGAGTGCACGAGAAGTTGCATCGCCTAGCCGTAACCAGACTGAACAATTAGATTCGAGACGATCGACTGGCGACGTCAATCATCATCACACGAACACTCTGAACGATTTCGCAAAGGTTCCGTCTCAGGGATTTATGTTTCTCAGCACTTGCACTTGCTAATCGATTTCACGTGGACTGGTGAAAGTCTAAATTGTTACGAATTGGATAGTTTTTTTCCTGGGCAACAAAGTGAAAGTGATACTGAAAATTGCCGTCTCAGTACAGAAGAATGATTGCCATGAAATCCATTTGTATCTAATTGTTGGAGACTTCCACCTTGAAAGAAGTAAATCGTCGGAATAACTCATTAATACTGAGTTCTAGGGAAAATCCTGCGCAATTGATTTTACCACTTACACTTCATTATTTCTACCGGAATGAAAATACGACTAGAAACAAATTACAACCTTCAGCAGAATGTTAAACTTCTGATATTGCGCAGTCTAACTTCCCGAAGTCTACAGGAAAACACGAACATTTTTTTCCAATCCAACCCGTTGCGTATTAACTCGCTATAGGTCAAACGTTTCTTCGCTAATGCCAATCTATTACCAAGTTTACCGTTCCGATGTAAAGTACATATCGGTAGCTTATAAAATGAAAATCCGATCCAATGGTTAATCGCTTGTTTGTCGCATCCGATTTATCATCACCGGGATTAGCATATCGTTAGTTCTGCTATTGACTATTGCTTTGGACAAGATTTCTGATACCCCGGCAAAAATCTGGTTCGACGACCCACAGAATTGATGAACCCTTGAGAACCGAAAAGGATCCACGCAAGTATGTGCAACCTATCAATTATCTTCGGCTTTGTTTTATTTGATTGAACGATGTTAAGTTGAGAGGTAATCAAACGAGAAAAATTTTTTGTTTCTTAGAAATGTGTTCGGTCAATACGTTCAGCTTTCAAAAGATCTATTCCTTTGACAACAGATTAGCAATTCCTGCGACTACCGGCTACGGTTTGTAGTTATTAGAGTTGACTGACCGAGCCGGAAAAAGAATCAGGTTCCCCTGTGAAGCCTAATATCTTTTGTGGCGAAATTAATAAAATGACGCGTAAGCTGATGGATTGGTTGCATCGACGGAACGGAGGAGGGAAGCGGTTGGCCCGAAGGTTCGTTCTTTCTTTCGTCAATCAACCGTCTGAGGGGTTCGTCTGAGATGTTGAAAGAAAGAAAAAAACGTACATTTTTCATCGGTATCGGCATCCAAATTACAAGCTCTCATGAATGGACACTAAGTAGGGTAAAATATCGGTTTGGGAAGGGGTTATTTTCTTGAAAAGATAACACGATGACGAGTATTGCTCTCCTCGAAAAAACAATCAGACTCCATTAAAAATACTGTAAATTTTTTATGACGACATTTTTTTTTGTTTAAAGTGAGCTTCGAAACTAAGAACGATTTCAAGTATAAATCACATTACCAAATTTGGTAAGTTTACTAGTACTCTCGAATGTTGTCAACATTGCATGACCTTTCCCCTTCAAAACGAGACCAATCCGAGGTTATTGTGTTGCAAATTCTTGACGCAGTAGCATCTCTCGTGAAAAATGTCGATCGTATCTCCCACCAAGTACGAAATTCTCGCCGTCATTCGCTACTTCGTTGAGATCGAAAAAAAAAACCCGGTTGAAATTTAAAATGCGGCACGGAACGACCGAAATTAGTTCTGCGCCTAATTCGTATTACTGTTTTTGAATTAGTTAATTGTAGCAAAAAAAAAATCCAAAATAACTATTAAATTAGTTGAATTTCAGAATTTGCTTTGCTAAAAAAAAACTTTTGTTTCATTTAGGGGTTAGCCAATGTTTGTGCTTAGGGCACATAACCGTTTTTACTTTTCTTTACGTTTCGTCTTAGGCTCGTCAGTGCAGAGCAGTTCAAATTGAACTGCTTATTAAAAACTTAAACAGTTCAACTTGAACCGCTAAGCAGACGTAAAGTTAATGCTGCGTCCGTATCGTATTAGTATTTTGTCATCCTACCAACTGCTTCTGTGTCTTAAATGTCCTCGTCGATGAGACTTTGGAAAATTTCGCTTTGTATCCGCTTCGGTCTTGGCCCTGCTTTCCTATATAGTCTTTTATGTCTGAAGCGGTACAAACGATTATTACTTTAAAGTTCCTAAATAGATGTAGATATGTTTGGTCTACTAACACTATCCATTCTAATCTGCTCTGATTGTTTCTATCTTTGTCGAAGTTACGTTACATTTCCTTTTTCCCATTGCATCGCTTTTTTGACTATGCCGGAGAAGCCTGTTAATATATCAATGTGATAATTTATCAAGAATAAAGAAATAATAATAATTACTATAACAATAATAATATCAATAAGAAATAATAATAGTGACAATCACAACAATAATAATAATGATAATAATAAAAGTAATAATAAAAATATGAATATTGCGACTTACCAAAAGTTAATATGTCATCAAATGAGTTATTACATGAAAATACCAATTTTTCGTCGTTTTACTGGGGCTCTTGATTTGTTTTCAATTTCCTTTTGGTATTCCTGTGGCACCCTAGGATTTTTCCGCTCCATATCGTTTTGGTCTATAATCTTTTATTTTGATAGTTTCTCGTGAAAAAAATAAAATAAAATCAGGTGTTAGTAAGCTTGTTAAATTATATAATGTAAGGATGTGCATTTAACACATTTTAGATTGCCCATGAAAGTCACAATATGTAGACAATGGAAGGATTGCTTAAAGTTCTGTGAACTTTTCTAATTCTTTATTTAACGATATATGCACTTAGGCACACTGCACTAGCTTTTATTTATTCTGTCACAGTTCATATTATTGACTTTCTCTCTTTCAATCATTTTGACTGCTTTTGAGCAATTTAGGTCTAAACTAAGTTTTGGGCCTTCTAGTGTTGAACACGCATCCAGGAAACAAGAACTACATGTATTTCGTGAAGAAATACTAGGTGTGATTGTATGAAATGGTCCACGTGAACCGTTCTCTTCCAGAAACACACATCTCACACTCTTAGTTAGAAGGTGACATCTGTGTCCAAGTTGGAGAAATCTAAGTACATTCAAATCTTTCCCGATTTGAGAGTGTATTCACACCTGATTATTCAGTTTCGCCGTCATTGCAATTTGTAAACATTACCGATACCGAGCCGGATCGGAAAGGTTTGAAAGTTCCTAAACGGTTCATAAGATATCTATTTACTCCTATTCGTGATAACAATAGTCCTCCTTTTAGAATTAAATTCACCAAGTTCAGGACGAATATGATAAATTAATATTCATCCCAACTAGATCAAAATAATTCAAATTGGTGACCAATTCCAGGCATAAGAATGCTCGAAACCACCTAATGACCTATTGTCAATTTCAAGCATTATTAGTCCTGTCCACTCCGTGATCGATCCAGACAACATAATAATTTTCATCTTTTACATTTATAAGCGAACGATCGATCTCGGTATGGTCCGACTTTGTCAATACGCGAAGTGTAAATTGACTCCCATCCCCATCCACCAAGCTGGGGTACGTGCCCTGTAGCTCATCATCCAAAGCCCAGGGTGAAAGCAGTTTCACAATATTGTGAAATTACTACAATTAGTTCAACACAAAATCGTCAACTTTCAAACATAGATTACTAATACACATCTTTTCTACGATATGAAACATATTGTGACATAATACTAACCGTGATTGGCAACATCCTTTTTTGCTAGTATGGCGCCCTCAGGCGAGAACGCATCGAATCTCGTATATAGAAGTAGGGGAGAGAAATGTCAAATTCGTGCGCGCCAAAATAGCAGCACTGCGCACCCATACAATTGACATCAAATGTTGAATGTGATGCCGTGCGATGGTGTTGCTGAACTGAAGATTGATTTCGCTCCAAGCTGACAGGGTCTGGCTTAACATAAGTTAAATAAGTCACTTTGAAATTGACCGATAGCTATATTGTAAAGCAATTCTAGCTATCCATAGAACAATGTCATCTCTAATTCAAATTAGTTTGCTCAAAGCGCAATTTTTCAATCTGTCTACCTAACTGCAAAAAGTTATCGCTATATGATATGGCAATGTACGACGTGAAGTCAAAACAGCTGGACTCCGATGTTTGAAACGTTTTTTTAGTTACTGTTCTAAACGTGGATTCCGTTAGCCGCACAAGTAAACATAACTGTTATATTACTTTTTGCTGGACCCTGATCGAGAACTTACTACCTTTATCGAAAGAATCAAAAGATCGAGAACTTACTACCTTGATCTGAGTCATCCGATTATCTTTTTTTAGGTTGCCACATCTGTCATTGTCAATTCCATCAAATTTTCAGCTTGATACCTGGACATTTGTAAAAGTTATGCTGTATAGAATACATCTCCGATTGTACGTGTCCTCGATTTTGTACAATTTTCAAAATGAACATGAATATGCAACAACGAATTTGCATTAAATTTTGCGTTAAAAATTGTTTCCATGGTGCGACGACATTGCAAAGGTTAGAAGAGTGTTTCGGCAACGATACTCAGAAGACAAAAGTCATTATCATTATCATTATCAGTGGCACGAACGTTTCAGAACTGACCGTGAGTCTGTGAATAATGATGAGAGAGTATTCAGTTTAAAACGAAGGCAATGCTTACAGTTTTCAGTGATTACAAAGGTGTTGTGCATCATGCATTTCTTCCATTGTACAAGACCGTCAACAAGGAGTGTTATTTGGGCGTAATGAGACGTTTGCGTTTAGCAATTCGCCGAAAAAGACCAGATTTGTGGGCAAACAACTCGTGGATTTTGCACCACGATAACGCATCGTCAGATAATGCCGTCGTTACTCGTGAACATTTGACTAAAAACGAAACGAATACCATTCAACAACCACCGAATTCACCTGAATCGGCTCACTGCGACTTTTTCCTATTCGGTCGACTCAAGAAACCGCTTCGTGGAACGCGTTTCAGCACCCGATGAGACTATGGAACAATCGCAGATGGCTTCGATGGCCTACCGAAAACTGAATATAAAAAAATGTTTCGAGGATTGAATCAAGCGCTGGCATAAGTGCGTTGCAGTCGATAGGACAATATCGATTTGGATGAATATTCTTGTTTTTTTGAATTTTCTGAATGGATTCCGGGAACTTTTTAATCAAAGTAGTATACATTTTTTTTATTCTCCACGTCTAGAAATCACTTTATCGATAGCTGAATCAAGATAGAATGAGAACTCATCACCGTTCACTACACCGTTCGCGTTCATAAAGCCTTCTTCTTCTAAAATCGCTAACTCTTCCTTGAACCAATTCCGAATATCGAACTCTGCAACGTTGTTGTTGACAATCAGTTACCTTACAAATTATCAAAAGCCTTATGGCGAAAACGCATTTTTTCTCAGAATATGAAAGGTATTCTGGACATGGCATAATTGTTAAATAAACAAGGATGTTCCGCTTTTGTTGTCATAGTCCTTACTTCAAATAGCTCGTAATTATTGGCCTACTTCATTACACACATAAAACACGTCGTTCGTCTTTAGAAAAATGATTGCGAAAGTTCAACCTCTTATCAATTTTTCGTCATCCGTAGGTATCAACTGACTGCCATATTTGAATATTTTTTTTTTAAATATCTAAAAAAATGTTGTAATACCATTGAAAAATCCTTCCGCAATAGGTATTTTGCGATAAGCTTCAAATGGATGCATAATGGGTTACTTAACATCGGTTAAATCCATAAAGTTTGTTAGGTGGGCCAAAATATATGAAGTGGCCAAAATACCTCTGTTACCCTATCTGTCACCATCACTGCTGGAAAAAGCCGATATGTAAAAATGTCGTAAACTCTTAGTGGAAAGGGCATTTATTCAGAATTTGTTCGCATTTGATGCGATTGTGCGTAATAATGTTGAAAAAGTGATGTGAGTTTCGAATGCTGCACTCTAATTGTATAAGTCAAACGAAATTCGTTGTATCTTCCAAGCTATATTGCAACTGGTTTTAGTTTTTTCAGCTGAAGGCTATATCGCAACAACAAGAAAATTGAGTTCATATTTGTTCAAAACAGTTTTGGAACAAGAAAATAAGATCATGCACAATTTATGTAAAATACTCGTAGTAGGCGGTGCTCTTCTCGGTGATTTCCTGTTATTTCAAAGTATGTTTCGCTCGGGCTACGCCGTCCGGAGTACAAATTGTATTCGGTTTTTGCTTTCGAAGTGCTCAAAGTTTTCAGAGAGAAAGTCGATTTCGTCGAGTCGAATGAAGAAGACAGTAATTTAGAAGAAAAGCTCTATGAAAAAGAAGTTTGTGTTTCGTTTATGTCTTTTACCGTAAATACAACACGGAAAGTCGCTATCGTATGCAAAATTCTTTTCGGTAGTAGTGTGTCATCTAGTGGTTAGTAGTCATTGCAGTGTTAATTTTTAAGGGAATGAGAATTGAAAAATCTAAATTAACAAAAGCAAGATTTACATTCAGTAAAAACCATTCAAGCGAAGAGGTTGTGTTTCGATTGTACTGGCTCGTGAGTTAACGGCTGATACCGAGACAATTCTAAGCTTCAGGTAGTTAAACTGCCCATAGCAAACGTAATATTCGGGGCGTTTCCCGACTGGAAAGCTAGCAACGAAGGCCATCCCGTTCATACGCACAGAGGTGTAGAAACACAGAGGTGCGAGAGCATAGAAGTGACGAGTCACAGAGGTGCCATCGCATAAAGGTGCGAAGACGAAGGGGTGCAAAGGCACAAAGGTGCTAAAGCAACCCAGTGCTGATCTACCAGGTACCAGAATTTGTACGCTGCGTAGGATCAAAAGAGACGGCATATATCGCGAGGTGCTACACTGCAAGCATCGCATTTGATCGCCACCAAGAGCAAAAGCACTGTACCTGGGGTCAGGTACAGGCAGCACAGCAAGTGCAGTGGTGTTCACAACGACGGCAGAGCAACTGAGATAGCAGTAAACGACAGAAGACTGCCAATTGGAAACAGCAGAAGACTGCCAATTGGAAATCGTTGGAAGAGCTTCACGTCGTTCTTCACGATAAAGGAACAGAGACATCAGCTACAAGGTAGATTTAATTTAATTTATTTTTTATTTCTTATATCTGAAATTTTACTAAACATAAGTTTTTATTTTGGTATTATTAATTTACAAAAAAATTTAATGTAATGGATGATCTTATGGAAGATCATCCGAATCCGATTCCGGATACTAGTAAGAGTTTAAATACTCCGAGGGCTAAACATTATCCACAGGGTACCACTGGGCCATGGATAGTCTATCTTCGAAAAAAAGAAAAGATTTTAAATTTGATGCAAATTACCAAGGATTTGACATCACATTTCTCTGAAGTTAAAGAAATATGTAAAGTTAATAGAGATAAAATTCGAGTTGTTGTCAATGACTTGAAACAGGCGAACGAAATTGTAACCTGTAAATTATTTTCTGTTGAATATCGAGTTTACATTCCATCGAAGGAGGTGGAAATTGACGGTGTCGTGACTGAAGCAAGTCTGACGGCCGATGATTTACTTAAAAATGGAGTTGGTCGTTTTAAAAACTCCATGCTTGAGGGAGTTAAGATACTCGAGTGCAAGCAATTGTACTCAGCATCTATTGTCGATGGAAAAAAGTCGTATCGTCCCTCAGATTCGTTTCGTGTAACATTTGCCGGATCTGCGTTGCCTAGCCATGTCTATATCGATAAAATTCGTCTTCCTGTTCGGCTTTTCGTACCGCATGTTATGAATTGCACGAACTGTAAAAAATTCGGGCATACAGCTACTTACTGTAGTAATAAGTCCAAATGTATCAAATGTCAAGGGCCTCATAAGGATAATCTTTGCGATAAAAATGTTGAAAAATGTGTTTATTGTGGGGAGAGACCTCATGATGATCTTTCAGTATGCGCTGCATTTAAGTTGCGTAAAGACAAAATGAAGCTTTCTTTAAAAGCACGGTCTAAGCGCACATATGCAGAAATGCTTAAAACGGTCATACATGTCTCCCCCTTGGAAACCGAAAACGGTTTTTCAAATCTTATGGAGCCAGAGGAATCTGACTCCGACGGAAATAGTGAAGATACCTCGTTTGTCACTCCTCAAGGGTCTGTTAAGAGGAGATTAACAAACCACAAAATACCTAAAAAGACACCTAAAATTACATCTTCAAAAAAAGATCCCCGTGTTAAAGCTAAAAAGCCAAATTTAAAACCAAAAACTGTGCCTCCTGGTTTGTCAAATTCACAAACCAATCCAGAAACTAGCTCAAGGAAAGACAATAATCCAGTGGGCTCCGTTTCACATTCACCAACAGGATTACTTAAGTTTTCGGAAATTGTAGAATGGATTTTCGCAGCATTCAATATTTCTGAACCTCTAAAGACTATCATAACGGCATTCCTTCCAATAGCTAGAACTTTTTTGAAACAGTTATCAGCTCAATGGCCAGTTCTTTCAGGTTTTGTATCATTTGATGGATAATTTATCATCCGCCGCAAATGATTCAATCACTGTCCTGCAGTGGAATTGTCGAAGCATCATGCCAAAACTTGATTCATTTAAAGTTTTGTTGCATAGTCAAAAATGTGATGTATTTACTTTGTGCGAAACATGGCTTACATCAAACATAGCCTTAAGTTTTAATGACTTTAACATTATACGTCTCGATAGAGACTCTCCGTATGGTGGAGTGCTTTTAGGAATTAAGAAATGTTATTCCTTTTATAGATTAAATATTCCTTCGACTTCTAGTATAGAAGTTGTTGCTTGTCAAATAAACATTAAAGGAAAGGACATTTGCATTGCTTCAGTATATATTCCTCCAAGAGCTCAAGTTGGACAACGACAGCTTAATGAAATTGTCGAAGCCCTTCCTGCTCCACGTTTGATTTTAGGAGATTTCAATTCGCACGGAATGATGTGGGGTTCCGTTTACAATGATAGCAGATCATCCTTAATATATAATATTTGCGACAATTTTAGCATGACGGTACTAAATATGGGTAGCATGACACGGATCCCAAGACCTCCTGCACGTCCAAGTGCATTAGATTTATCTCTTTGCTCGACTTCAATTCGACTAGATTGCACCTGGAAAGTATTTCCTGATTTACACGGTAGCGATCATTTACCAATCATCATCTCAATTAGCAGTAACAAAGGCATTGCTAATTCAGTTAATATTCCATATGATTTGACAAAAAATATTGACTGGATTAAATACCAAAGTAATATTTCAAGTGCCTTAACTTCAATGGAAGAGCTCCCCCCACTTGAAGAATATGACTTCCTCGTTTGTTCGATTCTGGAGGCCGCAGAACAAGCCCAAACCAAACGATTTCTTGGTCCATCGTCTAACAGAAGGCCTCCAAACCCTTGGTGGGACAAAGAGTGCTCAGATGCTAAGCACGCGAAACAAAATGCCTTCAAGATGTTTTTAAAACGAGGAGGAGGAACTCCTCAGAATTTTGAAAAATTCTTGACTTTAGAAACCAAGTACAAGAGCATACTTCGGGCCAAGAAATGTAGCTATTGGAGACATTTTGTCGAAGGTTTGTCAAGAGAAACCTCAATGAGCACTCTTTGGAATACGGCCAGACGAATGAGGAATCGTAACGTAGGAAATGAGAGTGAGGAATACTCGAACCGATGGATATTTGATTTTGCGAGGAAAGTTTGTCCAGATTCTGTTCCTACGCATAGCATTATTAGGGAATCTTTTTCAAATAATGGTTCCATTGATAGCCCCTTTTCTATGATGGAATTTTCCATAGCACTCATGTCTTGTAACAATAACGCTCCTGGGTTGGACAGAATTAAATTCAACTTGGTGAAGAATCTGCCCGACCTCGCAAAAAGACGTTTGTTGGAATTGTTCAACAAGCTTCTTGAGCAAAATATTGTTCCACCTGACTGGAGGCAAGTGAAAGTTATCGCCATTCAAAAGCCGGGGAAACCAGCTTCCAATCACAACTCATATAGACCCATCGCGATGTTGTCCTGCATCAGAAAATTGTTCGAAAAAATTATTCTACGACGTCTCGACACTTGGGTCGAGACGAACGGTTTGTTGTCAGATACTCAGTTTGGCTTCCGTAGAAATAAAGGGACGAATGATTGCCTTGCATTACTTTCGTCTGACATCCAAATTGCCTTCGCTCAAAAGCAACAAATGGCATCTGTATTTTTAGACATTAAAGGAGCATTTGATTCAGTTTCCATTGATGTTCTTTCAGACAAGCTTCACCAACATGGACTCCCAGCGGTTATAAATAATTATTTGCACAACCTTTTGTCAGAGAAACGCATGCATTTTTCACATGGCGATTTGGTAACATTCAGAACTAGCTACATGGGTCTACCGCAAGGCTCTTGCCTCAGTCCGCTCCTCTATAATTTTTACGTAAATGACATTGACAGCTGTCTAGTATCCCCATGTACACTAAGACAATTGGCAGATGATGGCGTAGTTTCAGTTACTGGACCCAAAGCTATTGATCTGCATAAACCATTGCAAGATACCTTAGATAACTTGTCCGATTGGGCTGTTCATCTTGGTATCGAATTCTCTGCGGAGAAAACAGAGTTAGTCGTCTTTTCAAGAAAGCATGATCCCGCGCAGCTTCAGCTCCATATGATGGGAAGAATGATCCAACAGGTTTTGACTTTCAAATACCTCGGGGTGTGGTTTGATTCCAAATGCACGTGGGGAGGACACATTAGGTTTCTGATAACAAAATGCCAACAAAGAGTAAATTTTCTTCGAACAATAACCGGATCTTGGTGGGGTGCTCATCCGGAAGATCTAATAAAATTGTATCAGACAACGATACTTTCAGTGATGGAATATGGATGCGTTTGCTTTCGTTCCGCTGCAAACTCTCATATTATCAAATTAGAGCGAATTCAATATCGTTGTTTGCGAATTGCTTTAGGCTGCATGCATTCGACACATACAATGAGTCTTGAAGTTCTGGCGGGAGTTCTTCCATTGAAGGATCGTTTTTGGGAGCTTTCGTCGCGACTGCTAATAAGATGCGAGGTACTGAATCCCCTAGTTATTAATAACTTCGAAAGGCTAGTTGAGCTTCAATCTCAAACAAGATTCATGACTGTATATTTTAACCATATGTCACAGGAAATCAACCCTTCAAGATATATTCCTATCCGTGTCAGCCTCCTAAATGTCCCTGACTCAACTTTATTTTTCGACACATCCATGCAGCGCGAAGTGCGTGGAATTCCGGAACACCTACGCTCGTTGGAAATCCCAAAAATATTTACAAGTAAGTTCAGGCATATCGACTCTGAGAAAATGTTTTACACGGACGGATCGCGAATTGAAGAAGCGACAGGGTTTGGTATGTTCAACAATAATGTTTCGGTCTCCTTTAGGCTTCAAGAACCTGCATCTGTTTATATAGCAGAGTTAGCAGCAGTTCATTATAGTTTGAGTATAATCGTCACATTATCTCCAAACCATTATTTTCTTTTCACAGATAGTCTGAGTGCAATTGAAGCCATTCGCTCAAAGGCTGCTGGCAAAAATGAACCTTTTTTCTTGGGCAAAATAAAACAGTGCCTGAACGTCATATTGAATAATAATTATCAAATCACAATAGTTTGGGTTCCGGCTCATTGCTCCATTCCAGGCAATGAAAGAGCCGATATTTTAGCCAAACGTGGTGCTATTGAGGGTGAAATTTATGAGAGACCAATTGCTTTCAATGAATTCTATAGCGCGTCTCGCCAAAGAACACTTGCCAGCTGGCAAGCTTCTTGGGATAAAGATGATCTGGGTCGGTGGATGCACTCAATTATTCCTAAAATATCGACAAAGGCATGGTTCAGGGGACTGGATGTGAGTAGAGATTTCATTCGTGTGATGTCCAGACTCATGTCCAATCACTACACGTTAGATGCACATCTCCTTCGAATTGGACTTTCCGAGACTAATCATTGTGCTTGTGGCGAAGGTTACCGCGATATTGACCATGTTGTTTGGACATGCGTGGAGTATCGTGATGTCAGATCTCAACTAATAAATTCCTTGCGTACCCAAGGTAGACTATCCAATGTCCCAGTTCGCGACATTCTTGCTTGTCGTGACGTTCCTTACATGAAACTTCTTTATTATTTCATTAAGTCCATTGGAGTTCCAATTTAAATTTTATTTTATGTTAGATTGTTTTCTCTTCCATGAGCTCAACCAATAGCCAGCTATCTTATATTAAATAAAAGTGATGAACTGATACAAACAAACCTGAAATAGTTATAAGATCATGTACAAAATAAATGTATTTCATTTAATGTAATTTATAATAGCAACTCGCTTGATAAAAACAGTGTTTAGATTAACTAATGAATACCAACATACTAATAGGATATTCGAAATGTATTAGGTTTAAAGTACTATGTATTGTAGATGCCACGGCGAAGAAAAACTTATGTATATTGCCTATGAAATAAACGTATTTATGAAAAAAAAAAAAAAAAAAAAGCAAGATTTTTTTTTAGTTGTCTCAAAAAATAACTAACTAAAATCAGAAAATCAACTAATATTTTCGCCAAATGCCGATTTCGGTCTTTCCGTGTGCAATCTTTCACAAAATGTTCTCAAACGTTCATCCAATGTGAAGACGTAATTCTTGATCACAAACTTGATTTCGAGAATCAGATCGATTACGTATTTTCGAAGGCTTCAAAATTTTGTTTGCAACGTTGTTTTCATCTCAGATTTGATTGCCTGCTTCTATCTCCAAATCAAAAACCCCTAAACATCACGTATTTTGATTCATTTTTTCTAGGGTTTATCAGCATGTTACTTAACTAACTGCTTTGCTGGTAAATTAGCGCTTCCAGATTACTCTGTTACTCAACTCGTCAGTACATAACAGTTTATGGTGAGTGTTCTGCAAACAGTACTGACTTTACATACATCTGGACAGCGTTTTATGTTGAACTGTTTGGTGGCACAACAGTTCAACATAAACTGTTAGGCACTGAAGTGGCTAATACGAAACGTAAAGAAATTATCTAAATTGAGGGGTCTTCGTTGGAAACAATAAAAACGTCGATTTTTTAAGCAGGCACTTTTTGTTCAACAAGTTTTTTTCGCATTTCATGATTGAAACTTTTAAAAAACCACCAAACTATGAGGTATCAAAAAAGACTGAGTGTTAAATAATGTGCACTTAATTTAGGCTATCAGTATAGCATATCTAGCTCATGATAATAGTTTCAGTCACATTCTCAATTGGAGAATACTGAATATATCATCAAATTCTCTAATATCCACAGTGGCTCACATTTGTCTCTAATGATAATAAGACCGGGCAAAAATCAGAATAATCTGCTAGGTGGGTTGATAAATAAACTGACTTCCCAGTGCATTCTCACGTACGCAACGGCAACCATGAACTTCAATTTTGTTCGTTTTCACAACCAAAATTTTCCACCATCAGGATTCCTCGGGACACGTTCTGAACGTTCGATGACCTCACATTACCGCTGCCGGAAAGCGAAAACCAGCCACCCGACTGTCATTCGGTGCGGTTCAGTCTGGATAGCATTGGAACAAGGTTAAAAGAAAACAATCACCAAACGACCAATCGAATACGACGGATTGCACCCGATCTGCAAAGAAATCGCCGAGTTTTACGAAGCGCAACTGAAGATCGATGCAATCGAGAGACGTGTTCCTGCAAACAAATCGTTCAATCACGTGATGTAAAAGCGTGCCGCGGATGTACGTGCCAGAAGAATGACACTGGGTATGACGCTTCTGGCGAGCGACTAATCCGAAGCGTTATCGATTTACTTGATCGATGAAACGATTTGTTTTATTCATTTACAGCTGAATCGGTAATGATTGGTAAGTATGTTATTCAATTCAAATTAGGTTTCATATCCAAATGCAGTCGTATCTAAGACGGAAAATTGACCTTGTCCGACTTTTTTTTAATTTCTTGAGGTTCTCAGGAATGGAGCCATTGTTGAAAAACGCAAAAGCAGTTTTCTCCGCTACTGCTTGATGAATCTTCAAGAAAAAAAAATCATAAATTCATTTAGAAGAATGTATCAAACAAATTGATATTTCTCGTCTGAATCTCCCCGGCTTTTGTATCTTGCAACAATGGCCGCTTTACTAAGATTATAAATTGACCCTCGCTTAATAATGTCTACAAATGAAATTCTATTGTAGCTTGATAACCTTAATACATTAAACCGAATTATTCTACGGCAGAAATTGTTACTATTTATTTTAAAAGTAATTTTCATTGACTCAAAATAGGCGAAAATGACGAGAAATAAATGTTACGCTCAGCACCGCTTGCAAATTATGAGAATGAGATTCTTTCATTCATTTACTCTTTGAGTTATTTTCGGTTTTCAGTGCAAAACGTATACTGTGCAGTGCCGATAATCAAGCGAAACTTCGAGAATCGATAGTGACAGAAAACGATTCACAATAATTTTTTCCTGTTGATGCTAGAATCTATAGTAGTTTTGGTTTCCAAAGAGGTTTTGTTTAGTCATAGCCATGTTTGTTTCTTTTTTGGATGCGATAATTTACAAATGAGACAGTAAACAAACGAATATGAGGATGTTGGATTGAATTCTCCCTTCTCCGCTCTTTTCTAATAATTGATGTTCCGAAAAACGATACTAGTTGTGTTTGAATCTCTTTTCGAATCTATAATAATTCGAAAAAACTTACTGAAGAAATTTTTAGATTAGATAAGACTAAACTTTAATTTTTTGATTTCTTAGTCACAAATTGTAATTAGGTAATTACAGTATCGAATATTGAAACTAATAATCATATAATCGATGAATAGTATAAGGAATGTGGTTAATGATTGTGAACAGTTGTTATCGCGATGTGAGGAAGTTTCATATTTTCCGAGATCTTGTATACAAATATAAAGAGCGTCCTTAAGAGTGCCAGATTTTCGTCACAATTTGTGGTAGTATTATGAAATATGTTTTCATTTCCATGCATCGTTTTAAAAAGAAATTCGCCATATTTTTCTTATCTTATATCAACTTTTTTGAGAGTTGTTAGCATTCCTGAGAATATTTAACAGATCTAGAAAGTCTCCAGGAAGGTTGAAAATTTTGTTTAATTTTTTCCTTTTTTTTGTGAAAATTTCATTTCGTAACAGTGATTTTAAGCTTCATTTCCATATATAATTCTTTCAACGTGGTTCTTCTGGTAGCATTGATACAGGTGACAAAATATCTTAACACTAGATTGCCCAAGGAAGTCATTTTGACTGCAATTCCAATTAGAAAAACAATTGCTTATAATTTTGTGGCTTCTTGCAGAACATAACTTGTTATATGATTATAAATAATAAAAAAATGTTGGCAAATGTTGTTATTCTATCACAGTTAATTTTTTTTTGCTTTCGCTCTTCCAGTGATTTTGACTACTTTTGGACGATATATGTCCAAAATCCTGGGCTTTCTAGTGTCAGTTTAGATGACTTGTTGGTGGTTATCGTAAATAGGAGGAAACTGCTAGACATTTCGATGCAAAGAAACGTAAACAAATCCACCATACCATAACATATCAACATGAATTAATACTCAAGAAAATCGGTCCAGCCATCAGAAACGCATGGTATGCGACATTCGGCTAACTGCTATCAAACCATTTGTTTGGAGCTAGTTTCGAACCTAGTTTCAACATTGTTGAACTGAAAATCGAGTCAGTTTCGAACCTGGTTTTTATATCAGATTCGCTCAGATCCCCGTTGCTAAGTGCGAAACCTGCACAGTTCAGTTAAAAGTGTTGTTTGATGAAACTACCCTGAGTCAGTTTCCAAATTCAAAATGACGACTACCGTTTTCCAGTGGTCATGGAAAATCTCAGAATATACTTGCTTTGGGACGACTTTGCAGAGGAAACGTTAAACATCATTTCAAAATCCAAAATAGCGACTTCCAGTCTATCGATTTCGCAATGAATTTAAAATCTAGGATAGCAACAACCGATCAATAAATATTTTTAAGAACTTTAAATATATTTATTTGTGATTTTGGATCAACTTTGATGAGGTGGCACAGAAAATTGTTCCAAAATTCAAGAAGGCGACATCCGGTTTATCAACAGGTTTTTAAAGACATTATAACGCGCATTTTCTTGGAACGGAATTGAAGAATAGTTCCGGAAAACAAAGTTTGAATACTCGTCGGTGTTGAACAGTCGTTCGCACCGCACGCGTATAGCTCTTGGCTCCTGGAATTTTTTTCTGGCTATCTAGAGTTTCATTGATTCAAGGCTTCAGTCTTTTTCAAGGCTACCTGAATCACAACTAAGTGAATAAGTGATACAAAGAGTGATATTAGAGTGACTAAGTGATACAAAGAGTGATATTAGAGTGACTAAGAAATTAATCAGCCTTTTTTAAGGCTAGCTAGGAGTCTAATCGAAGACTAATTTAGCCTAGTTAATTTAATTTAAAATTTCATTAATTTCAAAAAATGCCTGCGTCCAACCGGAAAGGCAACAAGCCTAAGGCTAAAAATAATTCAATACGGAATAAATCACAATCCGTTATTCAACATTTTTCTAATAACATTCACGATCTTATAGAATCTGAATGTAAAAATAAAAGACAACGGACGGATTTCCCTTCCGTTGATCCTATGCCGTCTAACAATATTTACGAGATTCTTCCTGAATCCGATTGTAGCGACATAGAAGAAAATTCTTCAAAAATTCCCAAAATGGACGCTTGTCGTTCTGGGAAGAAACATCAATCTATGCCACCAGTGACGGTGATGATTTCCGACTTCAAAGCATTCCGTACTGAGCTTTCTACCTTTCTCCCGGAAGTAAAAGTCTCATTTCAAATCGGACGAAGAGGAGAATGTCGAGTCTTGGTGGATGGATTGGAAGATTACGAACGTCTTATTCGATATTTGTCCGAAAAACTTCATAAATTTTATTCATATGATATAAAATCAGACAGACCCTTCAAGGCTGTCTCGAAAGGATTATCAAATGAACTAAAAGAATTGCTTGGTTTTGCCCCTTCCCAAGTAATACTTATGAAAAAAAGAGCGAATGGTACTTCTAAACCACGCTCTGGAATTTCCCATGAACTTTACCTAATACACTTCAATCGAAGTGATGTAAACAATTTGAAAACTTTAGAAAAAGTACGTTTCATTTCCCACATTAAAATTCATTGGGAACATTATAAACGGCATAATCGTATTGCAAACTTAACGCAATGTCGTCGTTGCCAAGGATTCGGTCATGGAACCAAAAATTGTCATATGGATATACGGTGTTTGAATTGTGGTAAATCGCATTCGAAAGACGTTTGTCCAATGAATGAAACCACTGATAAATTTTCATGTTCAAATTGCAATGGAAATCATAAATCCAATTATTTGAAATGTCCTGTCAGGGAAAAAATTTTAAACGCTCGTTCGCTTCGACAACAAGTCAAATCAACGACCTTAAATTTACAGAACATACCTGAAAATCAAAAAACCGTTACAAATGCCACGCCTAATTTTTCTAAGGCACTGATTTCTTCGAAACAAAAAACAGGTACGCCTGTCAATTCGTCTTCTAACGAAAACAATTTATTGACAGGTAGATCGACCTCGTCATCATCTTCTTCTAATGTCAGTTATGCTGGTATATTAGGTAGAAATCTATCACCTATTTCTTCTAATGTAAATAATCAAAACACAGGACCGCCTTGCAGTTCTTCTTCTAACGAAAACAATTTATTAATAGGTAGACCGGCCAAATCATCTTCTTCTAATGGCAGTCTACCTACAAATATTCCTTCAATGCCATTCGCTTCTTTAAATGAAGTCGATTTAGGCGATATAACTGAAAATAAAATGATCTACCTACAAGATCAACTTTTTCAAATGATCATCCAAATGAATTCAACTTCATCACTTTTTGAAGCATTTCAAATCGGATGGAAATTTGCAAATAATATTATAATGAATTTAAAATTTAACAGTGATGTTAAATAATTATTTAAATATTTTAAATTGGAATGCTCGATCTTTGAAATCGAGTGAAGATGAATTTTATAATTTTCTCAAAGTTCACAAAATTCATATTGCCATTGTGACAGAAACTTTTCTTAAACCAAATGTAAAATTGAAAAGTAATCCACATTATGTGGTTCATCGATTTGACAGGTTTACTGGAATGGGTGGTGGAGTTGCCATTTTTGTCCAACGGCAAATTAAACATCGAATTTTACCTTCTTTCAATACTAAAGTTATTGAAAGCTTGGGAATCGAAGTTGAAACCATTCATGGAATTTATTTCATCGCTGGAGCATATTTGCCATTCCAATGCACCGGCGAACAATTAAATTTCTTTAAAGGCGATTTGCAAAAACTTACAAGATATCGATCGAAATTTTTCGTAATAGGGGACTTAAATGCTAAGCATGTCCAGTGGAATTGTAGGCAAAATAACAGTAATGGTAAAATACTTCATAATCAACTCTCAGCTGGTTACTTCACAGTTCTTCATCCCAGTAATCCTACTTGTTTCTCTTCCGTGAAAAACCCGTCTACAATTGATCTGGTTCTAACAGATCAAAGTCACATTTGTAGTGAACCGATTACTCATGCTGACTTTGACTCAGATCATCTTCCTGTAACATTCAGACTTTCCAACGAAGCTATAATTAATCCAATTAGTTCTATTTTCAACTATCATAGAGCTAATTGGTTGTATTACAGATCTCACATTGAAAATCATGTGGATCATGAAACTATTTTAGAAAATTCTGCGGACATCGCCACAGCAATTGATAATTTGAATCATTATATTATCGAAGCTAGAAATCTTTCAGTTCCCAAAGCTCAAACTAAATTAAATTCTCCTATCATCGATGACAATCTTCAACTGCTCATTCGGTTGAAGAATGTTCGTCGACGACAATATCAACGTTCTCGTGATCCTGCTATGAAAAACATAGTTAAGGATTTACAAAAAGAAATTAAACATAGATTTACTCTTTTGCGAAATGAAAATTTCGCTAAAGAAGTTGAACAAATTAAACCATATTCTAAACCTTTCTGGAAACTTTCTAAGGTTCTTAAGAAACCTCAGAAACCAATTCCTGCTCTCAAGGAAGGAAATCAAATACTTCTTACAAATGGTGAAAAAGCTCAAAAACTTGCTCAGCAGTTCGAGAGTGTCCACAATTTTAATTTAAACGTTGTGAGTCCTATTGAAAATGAAGTCTCACTGAAATATGAGCATATTTCAACCCAAGTGTTATCACACGATGACATTATTGAGACGAATTTTGACGAAATTAAATCAATTATTAGGAAACTCAAAAACATGAAGGCTTCTGGTAATGATGGAATTTTTAATATTCTTATTAAAAATCTTCCCGATGTTGCCTTGAGACTCCTGGTTAAAGTTTTCAACAAGTGTTTTTCATTAGCTTACTTCCCAAAAAGATGGAAAAACGCTAAAGTAATTCCTATCCTAAAACCTGATAAAAACCCAGCAGAAACATCAAGTTATCGCCCAATTAGCTTACTTTCTTCTATCAGTAAACTTTTTGAAAAAATTATCTTGTTGAGAATGATGACTCATATAAATGAGAATTCAATTTTTTTACCAGACCAGTTTGGATTTCGTCATGAACATTCAACTACTCATCAACTTGTCAGAGTAACGAACATGATAAAATCAAATAAATCTTCTGGGTTATCCACTGGAGTTGCTCTTCTAGACATAGAAAAAGCATTCGACAGTGTTTGGCACAAAGGTTTAATAGCAAAAATGTCTGATTTCCAGTTTCCTATCTATTTGATCAAAATGATTCAAAATTATTTAACTGATCGTACTCTTCAGGTTAGCTATCAGAATTGTAAATCTGAATTGCTACCCGTACGAGCCGGTGTTCCGCAGGGTTCGAGTGTAGCTCCAATCTTGTATAATATCTTCACTTCTGATCTTCCAAATCTACCCGTTGGTTGTCAGAAATCGCTATTCTGTGACGACACAAGTCTGTTAGCCACAGGTAGAAATCTAAGAGTGATCTGCAGTCGCCTACAAAGAAGTTTAAATATTTTCAGTGATTATCTGTCAAAATGGAAAATTAAACCAAATGCAGCAAAAACGCAATTAATTATCTTTCCTCACAAGCCAAGAGCTTCTTTTCTTAAACCAAACAATAATCACATTCTCAAATTGAATGGCTTGGAATTGACATGGTCTGATCAAGCTAAATACTTAGGTTTAACGTATGACAAAAAACTCACTTTCAAGGATCACATTGAAGGAATCCAGGCAAAGTGTAATAAATATATTAAATGTTTATATCCTCTTATAAACAGAAATTCTAAGCTCTGTCTAAAAAACAAATTGTTAATTTATAAACAAATTTTCAGACCAGCCATGCTTTATGCGGTACCAATTTGGTCAAGCTGTTGTTCCACCAGGAAGAAAACGCTTCAAAGGATTCAGAATAAAATTCTGAAAATGATTCTGAAGCGTCCTCCCTGGTTTAATACAAATGAGTTACACAGACTCACAAATATAGAACCATTAGATGTAATGTCACATAATATTATAAGCAAATTCCGACAAAAATCGATGCAATCTTCAATTGAATCGATTCGCTCTCTGTATTAGTTAGTAAGTTAGTATATAAGTTCCTTTTCCCCATTACACAATACAAGTAGGTTTAGAATTTTCCCTACACAAAAATTTCAGAATTGCGGAAGCAAATGATGTCTTCATGGTAATAACCAAATCATATATATATATATATATATATATATATATATATATATATATATATATATATATATATATATATATATATATATATATATATATATATATATATATATATATATATATATATATATATATATATATATATATATATATATATATATATATATATATATATATATATATATATATATATATATATATATATATAACAGGGCTGAAAAGTCACCACTTGTGGCTGAACACCCAATTTAAATCTTAATAATTTAATTTTAACTCATATTCCAATAAATAGTTATTAAAAAAAAAAAAAAAAAAGTTTGAATACTTTTCTAGCTCTACGATAGCGACTTCCCTTTCATCGTGTAGATGCAAAAAAAAACGGTGTTGAAAATGATTTAAACAACCAAGATGGCGACATCCGATCTCTCGATATTTTTTTAAACCCTTTACAATATGGTTTTTTTTCTAAATTGAGAGTATATACCCTGTGATTTTACATCTTATTAGATGCACATAAACGGAACATCGTAGTACACGCAAATTTACGTGCAACATTTTATATTGTGTTTAAAATTACATAACATAAAATTCATTCAAATAAAAGAAATAAATAATGGTTGCAGCCGCAGTGGCTTGAACCGAGATCCATTGAATCACAAAGTACGTCTATTGATCGACTGAGCCACAGAAGCACACATCTGTTCGGCTGGTAATAGGTGAATTTAAATGCATATAGTCGCAACCGCTATCTGAATGCACATTACAGTCGAAACCAATGAAACTCCTGCTAATCCAACAATTAGTAATTTAAGATGAAATTTTCCGCCATTTGACAAATTAGTAACCGGTAAAATTCAAATTTTTGATGGGTTTAATTCCATTCTATTGAGCAGTGATGGCCCAGCACACGAGCCAGCTCTCATACAGTCCGTGTGCTGTACCTTTTCAAAAACACGCCCACGAAGTCTGAAGTACACGGTCGTGTGCCGTGTTGTTACTAGATCGAGAGTCGTATGCTTCGAAGCACCAGCTCGCGATGCTGGCTCATCTGCTAGCTCATGAGCTGGAATGGGGAGCTAGCTCGTGAGCTGACTCATGTTCCTAGCTAGCCCACGTGCTGACTTGAGTGTCCGTTTTTTATTTAATAATATAATATAATTTTTAAGCACACAGTGTCCGCTCTTGTATTGTCTCTTGTTAGTAGGTGAACACACGAGCTTAATAGCCACACACTGCAGGTATAGAGCAGCTCGTGTGCTGAGCTCGAACATCACTGCTATTGAGGTCGTACCAGTTGGAGAAAATATTCAACTGTTTCTTGCTAGGATCTGGCATTTTCGTGATCTTGACAATTAGAAATAATCGGCGAAAGATAGTTTTAAGCATCGTTCAAATAAAGTAAGAATAAAAAGGGTCCAAGGTGGCTGCCTGTAGGTACCCCCGATTTAGCTCGAATAGGTGCAGCTGTGCATTATCCGATTTTAGCTATCATACTACGACCAATCAGGTACGAATGTAACCATTTCAAAAAAGATCCGTTGAGGTATCGATAGACAGGAAATCCGAGTAGAGAGTAGTCTTTCTGGATTAAACGCAAGAAACGAATTTATGCGTTACGTTAAAAATGATATCTTTCAGAAGTACGATTGTAGGTTAACAGAACGGATGAAAACTGTGTTATCTTTCATTTTAAATTAACTCTAATACGATACTAGGACAATTGTACGAATCCTTTCGGCGAAATGACCCTAATTCATTTTCGGTATGTATTTGACGTGTAGATACAAGGAAACAATGTTTGATATTTAATATTTAAATTTTTCTAAAATCCCTACAGTTTGGATATTTTTGGAATGAATTTTAGAAGTACAAGGCGAAACACGATGTTTGAAGTCACTTCAAGATCCAAGATGGCCACTTCCTGTCTATCGATACTGTTTTTAAGATCTAACATTTCTCAATCAGGCATAGTTTTCGGTTGACTTCTACAATACTTAGCGAATGGCAACGACTTCAAAAATAATTTTCAAATACCAACTCATTAAATAGCGGAAGAAGGTAAAATTCTAAGATTGACTTGTGTAACTTTGAATTCTGATTCAACAACTGCATTCATTCTACAGTTGAAGGTATCAGTTAGACGAACGTAACTATAAAATAATAATTGAATAAAATTAAATTAAATAAATCTATAATTATTTCTGTTTCGATTCGATTAATGCTCTGCTCCTACTAAAAATGTCAATCATCACGCGATGACAATTTGAACTGGGATTAAAAAAAAGTAAAAAGTCTCTACCGTTTGCGTGCGATACCGGCTTCCATCAAACAATGACAAACCGCAATTTTATGCAGTCTGATCCAGACCTCTTTCTGCTTTTGTTTGTCACAACAAAAGTTCTGTGCCGTATGCATCATGCTATCCATATGTACTATTAACCTTGATTAAATTTATCTTACTCACTTTGTATGCAAATCAGCACAATGTGACCGTTCCGCATGTAAGAACACATACACACTCACACGCACGGCAAGAATCTACATCTACGGCCCTTCCTTCCCCTAGTCCTCACTAGCTTAGTACACACTAAAATTATCATTTGATTCATGTGTTCGTTCGGGGAAGCCGCGATTAATCAACAATCACGATCGGAGCCGGGTGGCACGTTCAACGCACCGCACATATGTTGATTCCTGTTGTAGGTGACTGGCCGAAGTACTCCTTGAAACCATAATAGTAGATTCCCTTCCGCTATCGAGTCACCGATTAGCCTCTATGTGGGTAAAACAATTTTGCGTACCGAAAACGATCCAAACGTAGCAACAATAAATGTCATCAATCCAGTCGTTTGAAGCTGCCTATTGACGGCAGACGATAAAACCGGCAAGTGAATACGTTTTCACTGTATGTACTTGCCACTCCTGATGACGATAGCAAAAACGCCTGTAACTACGATATTGCACCGTCATCGGTACTTTTAATGAACGAAACGCAAACACTATCTCTGATGCGATCACTTACTGCCAGTTCTGGCAGTTAATTTTATGGCTCCAACAGGTTTCGGGGTTCAAAGTCTAATTCATCCTACTGTATCTTCCAGCTCTGGACTTTGGACCCAGTACTTTGGACCAAGTACGCTTCTGAACTTTGAACCGAGCAGTTATGACGACTTTTGATGGTCACAAGATGAGAAGAGCCGAGGATCGATTCAGCGAAAATGGATATAACAAGTACGAAAAAGCTACAATAGAGGAGGATCAAGAAGCGCGCAAAGATGAATCATTTATTCACCAAAGTTATCATTAAACATTTTATGCTATCTTCTCCAGCACATAGAGCTGTTAATAGTTCTCGCCATAGAATATATCTAACTTATATTATAGAAACCCTACGGCTGTCCTGATTCCACCGTCATGGCGTTGATTTCGATCAACAGTTGAAACCGGCCACTCGAACGTATACTCGCAGAAAGTATCGATTTCGAATTCGAAAATTTCACGGATGATCGCCAGCTTCGCCGCACACTCGGTTGGCCTAGCGACTAATGCAAAAGACTTCAATGACAGCGGCAGTGGGAAACGTTGAAGCTTTCGAAAAATTCAAACGTCGCATCCACAAATGCTAAATGGCAGCTCATGGCTGTGCACTGCTTTTGATTTGTTTTGTCTGTTTTACTGGTTATGCGCACGGTAGACGCGGGCGATTCTTAAGCCGACTAAGACCTAGAGCCAGGCCGTCGCACAGAGATGACTTGAAGGTCATCTTGAGGCCAAAAATGTCACCCATCCGAAAAGTTATACCTGCGATGAGGAGTTAAAACCACACAGTGAAAATTCAAATGATATTTTGATACTTTCAACAGAACTCAGTGAAAAAATCAGACCTAAAACAGCCGGAGTTCGAACCCGCAACGTGATAGATGTAATAAAACACAACTCAGGAAGCAAACCGATTGAGCAGTATTCCGTACATGTTTAGACTGTGCATGGCTAGTGTGGCTACATTTTCAGTCACGCCCCTGTGACAAACACTAATCAAGCCGTTCACGCCAACAATTTCATCTCCCTTATATCCTTCCACTGGACATTCTTATGTGAGATTTAAATATTTTTAAATTTTTAACATTCTTCGAAACCTTTCATTTGAACCAAAGTTTGTGAAAATCGGCCAAGCCATCGCTGAGCAAAGTGAGTGTGATCCATTTTGCGGTGCTTCCGGATTCGGAAACCAAAGTCCAGTATAGCCGAAATTGGTTTGTTTGACTGTCTACCGATAATGACTACCGTTTGGAGTAATTTTAAGACCGGGAATGAAATTTTGTTGCACATTTTGTTTCACTTCAAGTGACGGTAAAAAATTGAACACACATTACCCTATAATTCCGGAACCGGAAGACCATAGTATATACTCGATCCGAGGCAAATTCTAGCCGGAGATCTAGCTGAATCTAACCGTACACTGTTGTACATAGTACTTGTAAGCGTAGCGATCTGAAAGAGGGTCAGTCGGATTTATCATAGTACTTGGACAAATGAACGCGAATCAATGTAGAGTGCAAATAAATTAAAACAGAATGAGTTTCATCATAAGAGATCACAGTATTACCCTTAGCTGCATCGAGAAATATTAGACCTTTTTGGTGACTGCTTAACTATATTTTTATCAAAACAATCTCTAGGTAGAGTTGATTTCATGAGTCCAAATATTAGGTGAATCAAGTTTCATAAAAAATCTTTTTCAGCTCACCAAGAGGGTCACGCCATGAGAGCCCAAGTAACAATTCGAATGCCTTATGGTTTTGATTATAATTTATAGGAGTTTTGTAATTGATTTTTCAACCACTACCTGTTTTATGCCAACTATAATAAGTGTCTCTTTTAACCAGTAATATCATAGTTTTCAAAGCTTCTATAAAACCCTTTACCTGCACTAAAAATAAAATTAAAATAAAACAATTTGCACTAGAATAAAACCATGCAAACACTTTTAATATTGCTTTCAAACATTTTCTTTAAAACATTATTGCCAGTTAAATTCTGTCATAAATCTAGTTTTGTGTGTGTGCGTGTTCATTCTATGACAATTTCACTCAGAGTAAATTTGAGGGTTCTAAAGTACATTTATGACACATTAGTTGTAGGCTATTTGATTTATTGCTTCTTAGGTTAAGTGTAATTTGCATTAAAAGGAATTTCATGGCCGCCATTATGATGTTCTATACCGTAGCATTTATTGACATCAAATAAACTTCGAAATGCAAAAACGAGGAAATATGTTGGACTTTCATGATTCATTTTCAGATCGTATGCACAAGTTTTATGGCCACAGAATAGTTTTATACAAAAATGACGATGAATCACAAAAAATAATTTTCATAAATCATGGAGACTTTCGCAAAAACCGTATTTATTTCAAGGCGATTAGTTATAATTCTTATTTTTATCCTTACATTCACGATAAAAATAAAAGCGCATAAAGTTTTTACGTTCGGAAAAGGTCTCAAATTCGTAATTAAAATATAATATATTTTTACTGATTGCATTCAAAGTAGACATGACACACATAGTCAAGAAAAATATCATCAAAACGACAGTTTATTCATAGCGGAATTCATTCCATCCAAAGTAATTTAATGTTGATCGTAAAGCTGGTTTCAAAATTTTCTTGAATTTGGAGTTTTAAAACAGGTTTATGCTGATTCTTCATTTTGATTTATAAACCTTATGAAGAATGGTCCACTTTGCAGGAACATGCTCTTATAGAGGTTTTTAGTAGGTTTTCATTGAGTTTAAAGTTTTATTGCAAGATTTATTATGTAGCATTGAAGACAGCTACAAGTATTTAATAATATTAAAACTGTTACTTGGGAGGTTTTTTATGAACATAACTATAGATCAATGTGGTTTTTGTTTGACTCTTGAATTGAAGCAAGTAGATCAAAAGGTGAGATAACTATGTGCTCACAAGTTCCTACCTCATGCCTAACCGTATGTCTTTGATGACATCTGGTCAATAGAACGGCGTCGATTGGTTGCTATCGCCTTCTGCGTTAGTAGCAAAAGGAGAGGGTGCGAATTGGATTGGATATAATAATTCATATGAAACGCGAAAATTATTGAACATCCTTCAACTAGGTGAAGTATTTCGCCTTGACGTCCGAATGCTGAAGTGTATCAAAACCTTTAATGTGACTTTAAATTATCAATTTGTTTTAATGAAATTAGCATTTTTCATATAATCCTTATGAAATTTGACGTATAAATCAAAATACGTCTTATGAGTAAGAATAATTTATTGTGTATAAATAATAATTCTATTCTTAATATTAGTGTTTTATGCAGGAGTGTCTATAGACAAAATATTCAGAAGTGTGCAATATCATGCTCCAAGGACTATAATTGGCTTGTTCAGAAGACTGAACGTTGTAGTGGCATAGTCACAGACTAACAGACAGGACACTCAAATTGGATTCTTCAATCATTTTAACGATCATTTCGAATATTTCTTCAGTTGTACTCGCATATGTCATGATGGCGCCACGTTACCCTATCAAAAACATCCAGTCTGTCATCTAGACTGTATTCATTTTTTTATTTACGAACAGAGTTGCCATTCGTACAGGTGTCTGTAATGTACTGATTTGTATACGTCCATGCGGATTTTATGCAGGATACAGATTGAATAAATATTGTCAAAACTAAATACAGAACCGTGCTTCGCTAACGGGAATCGGGAAAAATCACCGAAGCAAAAAGCTCCTGGTCTCGGAAAACTCAATTCCGAGATGGAATTCCCACCGCTTCCAGGGACTAAAAAATCCCCAAGCGTCCCTGAAAATCCACCAGAGAACCAACTAGGTGCTGGACTTATAAAGTTCTCTGATGTTGTGGACTGGATTTTTACAACTTTCAATATTTCAGACCCTCTTAGAAGCATTTTAATTGCTTTCATGCCAACAGTAAAAACATATTTGAAGCAGTTGACTGCAAATTGGCCCCTTCTTTCAGCGATTGTATCTTTCGATGGCTAAATCATCCACCGAGGTCACGGATCTAATCACTGTTTTACAGTGGAATTGCAGAAGTATTATCCCAAAAATAGATTCATTTAAATTTCTAGTAAACAATCTGAAATGTGACGCATTTGCATTGTGCGAAACTTGGCTAACTTCTGAAATATTCTTAAACTTTCACGATTTTAACATTATTCGTCTGGATCGAGATAATCCCTATGGAGGAGTACTTTTGGGGATCAAAAAGTGCTATTCTTTCTATCGCATTAACCTCCCCTCGATACCAGGTATTGAAGTTGTCGCATGTCATGTTACAATCAAAGGTAAGGACCTTTGCATTGCTTCCATCTACATTCCCCCAAGAGCCTCGGTTGGGCATCGGTGGCTCAGTGATATCGTAGAGCTCCTTCCTGCACCGACGTTGGTTTTAGGAGACTTTAACTCACACGGTACGGGATGGGGCTGTCTTCACGATGATAACAGATCAACTATGATCCATGATATCTGCGACAACTTCAATATGGCAATCTTGAATACGGGAGAAATGACACGGATTCCTGCACCACCAGCAAGACCAAGTGCGCTGGATTTATCCCTTTGCTCGACATCGCTACGGTTGGATTGCACGTGGGAGGTAATTCCTGATCCCCACGGTAGCGATCATCTACCGATCGTAATATCAATCACCAGCGGCTCAAAACCATCGAAGACAATCAATGTTTCGTATGATCTCACACGAAATATTGATTGAAATAGCTATGCGACCTCGATATCTGAGAAACTTGAAAGAACTCAACAACTTCCTCCGGAGGAAGAGTACACGTTTTTGGCTGGCTTGATTCTCGACACCGCGACTCAAGCTCAGACGAAACGTGTACCCGGCGCGAAAACTAACATCCGTCCTCCCAACCCGTGGTGGGACAAAGAGTGCACAAATTTAAACGCGGAGAGAGCCTCCGCGTATAAAATATTCAGAAAAAATGGAACACCTGATAATTACCGGAATTACGCGGCGTTAGACGTTAAAACTAAGAACTTGATTAGAGCCAAGAAACGCGGTTACTGGCGTCGGTTTATAGACGGCTTAACGAAAGAAACATCTATGAGTACTCTTTGGAACACAGCCCGACGAATGCGCAATCATAACACCACGAATGAAAGCGAGGAATATTCCAACCGCTGGATATTCGATTTCGCTAAAAAAGTATGCCCAGACTCTGTTCCGGAACAGAAGATCACCCGCGCCGCGACACCAAATACAAACGAAACACCGTTTTCGATGGTAGAGCTCTCACTTGCACTCTTGTCATGTAACAATAAAGCCCCGGGATTAGACAGAATAAAATTCAACTTGTTGAAAAATCTGCCAGACCCCGCCAAAAGGCGCTTGTTGAGTTTATTCAATAAGTTCCTTGAGGACAACATTGTTCCACATGACTGGAGACAAGTGAAAGTGATCGCCATTCAAAAACCAGGAAAATCAGCCTCCGATCACAATTCGTATCGGCCGATTGCTATGCTTTCCTGTATCCGGAAATTGTTCGAAAAAATGATTCTCTTCCGTCTAGACAATTGGGTCGAAACTAATGGCTTACTTTCAGATACACAATTTGGTTTCCGCAGGGGTAAAGGAACGAACGATTGTCTTGCGTTGCTCTCAACAGAAATTCAAATGGCATTTGCTCGTAAAGAACAAATGGCGTCAGTTTTCCTAGACATTAAGGGGGCTTTTGACTCAGTTTCTATAAATATCTTATCTGAGAAGCTGCATCAGCATGGTCTTTCGCCAGTTTTGAACAACTTTTTACATAATCTATTGTCTGAGAAACACATGTATTTCGCGCATGGTGATTTGTCGACAATACGATTCAGTTACATGGGTCTTCCTCAGGGCTCATGCTTAAGCCCCCTTCTATACAATTTTTACGTAAACGACATCGATAAATGTATCAACACATCTTGCACGCTAAGACAACTTGCCGATGACAGCGTTGTGTCTATTATAGGACCCAAAGCTGGCGATCTGCAAGGGCCGTTACAAGATACTCTTGCCAACTTATCCACATGGGCTCTTCAAATGGGTATCGAGTTCTCTACGGAGAAAACTGAGCTGGTTGTATTTTCGAGAAAGCGAGAACCAGCACAATTACAGCTTCAACTAGGGGGTGAAACCATAGCTCAGGTCTTCACATTTAAATATCTCGGGGTCTGGTTCGACTCCAAAGGCACCTGGGGATGTCACATTAGGTATCTGAAAAGAAAATGCCAACAAAGAATCAACTTTCTTCGTACAATAACCGGGTCGTGGTGGGGTGCCCATCCAGGAGACCTGATCAGGCTGTACCAAACAACGATATTGTCCGTGATGGAATACGGATGCTTTTGCTTCCGATCCGCGGCGAACACTCATTTCATCATGCTGGAAAGAATTCAGTATCGTTGTTTGCGTATTGCCTTGGGTTGCATGCAATCGACTCATACGATGAGCCTCGAAGTGCTGGCGGGTGTTCTCCCATTGAAAAACCGGTTCTGGGATCTCTCATATCGTTTGCTCATTCGATGCGACATTTTGAATCCTCTGGTGATTGAAAATTTCGAAAGGTTAGTTGAGCTTAATTCTCAAACCCGTTTTATGTCCTTGTATTTTGATTACATGGCTCAGAATATTAATCCTTCTTCGTTTGTTTCCAACCGTGCTCATTTCTTGGATACTTCTGATTCTACTGTGTTTTTCGACACATCCATGAGAGAAGAAATTCGTGGAATTCCGGCTCACGTGCCCTCAAGTGGCCCCAAATATTTTTTATAATAAATTTAGAACAGTCAACTGTGAAAAGGTGTTTAACACTGACGGATCAAACATTAACAAGTCCACAGGCTTCGGCATCTTCAATCAAAACATCACCGCTTCTTACAAACTCAGTGATCCGGCTTCAGTTTACGTCGCAGAATAAGCTGCTATTCAGTACACCCTCGAGATCATTGAAACCTTGCCCAAAGACCATTACTTCATTGTCACGGACAGTCTAAGCTCAATAGAAGCTCTCCGGGCAATGAAGCCAGGAAAGTGTCCCCCATATTTCCTGGGGAAAATACGGGAACATTTGAGTACTTTATCTGAACGGTCTTATTTAATATCGTTAGTCTGGGTCCCTTCGCATTGTTCCATTCCGGGCAATGAAAAGGCAGACTCATTGGCTAAAGTGGGCGCATTAGAAGGTGATATTTATGAAAGACCAATCTGCTTCAATGAATTTTTCAGTATCTCTCGTCAGAAAACTCTCGAAAGTTGGCAAACTTCATGGAGCAATGACGAACTGGGACGATGGCTACACTCCATTATCCCTAAGGTATCGACGAAACCTTGGTTCAAGGGGATGAACGTGAGTCGTGATTTCATTCGCGTTATGTCACGACTCATGTCAAATCACTATACATTCAACGCACATCTCCGGCGTATCGGGATCGTGGAGAACGGGCTCTGCACCTGTGGCGACGGTTATCAGGACATCGAGCATGTCGTGTGGTCGTGCGTAGAGTATCGCGACGCCAGGTCGAAGCTACTGGAATCCCTCAGGGCCCGAGGTAGACCGCCTGAGGTTCCGGTTCGGGATGTGTTGGCGAGTCGAGATAGTTCATATATGCTTCTCATATACCAGTTTCTCAAACACATTAATATACAAGTGTAATCTGTTACATCTGGCTTAGAAAGTTCCTCCTATTTATCGACGTTGTTTCAACTGTGGCTAAGAATTATTTCTCAACTGCAGGTTCGACACTAACTTCCGCCGATTATCCCGATTCCTCATCTGTCCACCATCTTCATCGGAACTAACAAGATCTTTTTGCTGTCACTAACCTTCGCTTCCCCCCTCCCCGTCTTTTCACCATCTCGATGTCAACTAATTAGATCTCTGTCGTTTTAGTCATTTCATTCCCATATCCCCATTTTACTTCGTTTTCCGCAATATTTACTTCGCTATCTTTTTTTTTCATTTTCTTCTGTAACAACACCATCATCGCCCACGGAAACTTATCAACAGCATGCGGGCCACCCGCCGGGTATTCGTAACCTGGGGGTGTTTCCCGCGGACCCACACGGACCGAAGAATGCGGCCAACATGAATATTCACCAACGCCATATGGAAGACTCTCATGAAATATTCAGATCACCGGCCGATCACCACATGAAGGCTGGATCTGCCAAAGTCAACCACTGCGACCCAAATATGACATTACTTAATGATACAACCCTAGTTTTAAGTTAGTCGTAAATTTTAAATTAGTAAAAGCCCTTGGCATCTTAGAGCTTAAGCAGTGTGCCTTAAACATTATATTCTTGAATAAAAAAAAAAAAGAACCGTGCTTACTTCTCATCCTCTAACGCAATACAAAACCGAAATCATATTTTGTTACGATATTTACTTGCTTCCGTCCTGCTGCCACATGATTTCGGATGAAAATTACTATAACAATCAACAATAGCCTAGATGGCTACAAGTTCATTTTACGTCAGGCTGAAATATCAGGGATAATGAACTTTTTAAACAGCCCGTACGAAAAACTAGCTAAAAAGAATAAATATTTCACCTATGTAGAAAGCACAAACCAATAATCGGTTTCACGTATCTGAAAAATCATTTTACTAAACAATTTTAAGCAAAATAAATTTTTGCTCTCACACATCGCTAAAAAAGTTAAATATATTAACAACGTAATCCCATGATTAATTGTGACAATTCATTTTCAAATATTATACAAAGCCTAATGAAATCAGGCATCCCTGCAAGCAGCTGATCTGTGTTGACAAACTAATAAAAAAACGTTCACATAACACAAGGGGTGTACCAATAGTAAATAGTTCGCGCAGTTCAATATAGGTGGAATTAGTGTCCAACGAAAATTGTTTTTTATAAGAATTTACTCATAGTGTCATGTCTGTTAGTCTGTGGCTAAGTTCTACTTATATCATCGTCGTTTTAGATCAGTTGAATTGACAGCCACCTTTTTTGTTAGGAACAGCCAATATTCTTTGCTCTTCAACCAATTTCTTTGCCACCGATACCGTGTATTTATTTACATTAAATTACTTCATTGTTATTGGAATAGGTAGACCACGAGTTACGTTGAGAGTTTCCGTATTTTATCATCTCTTGAGCAATCTGGTTCGGTAAATTTCGCTTTTAATTCATTAACGATTTTGTCGAATGCTGCAGCCGAAGCTTTCACTGTCTAAACTTCTTTAGATTCATTTTATGGTGAATGGTCGAATAGTTGTTTCCCAATACCTTCAACGATTTTGGAATACTTTCCTTGACAATAGTTGTCAGTCCTGAGCTCTCTAACTGCTATAGGGGATACATTAATCCCAGAAATACCTTTATCAAATACCTCAATACTTGATTACTCAAATCATCCGCTAGATCACTGTGTTGGGAGGATGCTGAGACGAGTGAAGCCGCTGATGGTATTTCTTCTAAATTATATCTCGATGTAGCTAGCGATATTTCTTCTGAATTATTTTCCAATGTGGCTGGCGAAGCTGTCATATAATCTGGCATCTCGTTGTCGCTAAGAGCTGCACATTTTCAACAGACACAGGTCGATATGAATATAATCGACATGAGTCGCCAATATGCATTGTAGTATTCACAGTAATTGCGCATTGCTTTGGAAGCAAAATTTTCAAACATACCATCTTTTACTTTACGACGCTAACAAGATGTTTGTAATCACGAAAAGGTCTGGAACAATTATTCCATCATTAAATCACACTCACTGAATACTCTGAATACTAGTAGTTTTCACACTGACGCATTGTATTTAAAAAATGCGTTTTATAGTTGAGTGTAGGTAATCTCTTATACTCTAGGTAAATATTTATACCAAAGTAAAACAAGTAGAGTGCGGTAATCTGATTTGTTATACCTGATTACTTCATTGTTGAACCTGTGATTTTTATAAACCAGTGATTTTTCTTTGATTTTGTTTTCGAAATATCTCGAAAACAGCTGCTTGCATAGTCTTGATGTCATATAAAAATTTATTACAAATTTCATGAGGATTCCAAAAATAATAAATTTGGCGATGGAGAACTCCGACAAATTTATAAAAAAGGCGTATTTTCATGAAATATCCATTTTCTTGATATCGAAAATGACTACATTTAGGAAAACTCTGTCTACTGCCTTTTTCATTGAACGTAGCTTGGAGAATAATATTTCATTGCTTAAACACATTTATTTGTATCAAAACATCGTTTTTCGAAAATCTCTAGAAAAATTTTCTTCGGGAAACTGTTTTATCGATCATCTCTCCAACTTTTTAAAACATTCATTAGTTTCCTTGTAACTTGACGTTTTTTGTAGTAGAAAATAGGAATAATCGTGCGGAGGGAAAATTGAATTTAGGAAAAAAAACTTTATACTTGATTTTACAAAAAATTGTAAATTTCGAGTTGTGGCTTAAAACACATACGCCCTTTTCAAAAACTAATTATGACTGAAAAGAATCTCTAAACCAGTGACAAATACTTTATTTACTATACTGAACACACATGCAAAGTTTCATGCAAATTAAAGGGGGTCGTGCCAATAGCTAACCGATTCCGTATGGAATTGCTCTTAACAAAAAAATTTTACACTATTGTTAATTGACCGTTTTTCTCTATTATTTTTTTGGTAAATAAGGCATTGGTCTCTCACGCCATATGTCGTATGTTCGAGCCTCGAAATGTAAGGTTTGAAGCACTCGTCATGCAGTTGTCCAATACACCAAAAGTCGGTGGCGAACCTATGTCGATAATTAGCTTACGTTCCGTTTTTCTATGTAATGCAGAGATAGTATTCAAATTCATTTCGCCTTTGTCATTATCTAATACTACAAGGCATATTCGAAAAGCTGGGGAGAGCTTATGCATATCTATACGTGCACTACTCGGACAGCTACTTAAGATGTTAATTTGCTTCGGTAGTCATTTGTCTATCCGTGCGTACATTAAAAATGTCCACAATACTCTTTGCATCCGTCAGTTGTGCTGCTATAACACAAGGGTTCTCCAGGGCTTCGATGAAAAGTCGATTAAATCTGTTCAAATTTCAATCATGGTCATTTCGAAAAAAAATTTCACCGAATCGTACAACAAACTTAATTTCGTATTCGAATTGATTTAAAATAAAGTAAGTTGAGAGATGATAGTGTTCACATCCGTTTTGTCAACGTTTTGTACATCTGAAATATATCCTATTTCAAATGAAGGATAAATTCACCGTGTTCAATTCAGTTAGAATACTCTTTCATCGGTTTCGCTCGTGTGCTGTTCGCTCTGTTGGCTCGTTCATCTCTAACTTTGAGTAGACCGAGCAAATGAGGCGGTTTGTACAACTGAGTCAATCAATCATTAAAAACGCCACCTGGGCCAATTTGTTCTGAACACTACATAAATCATACTCGAAATTAAGCTATACTAATACTCTGTGCTATATTTTTAGTTGAGGAATTATTTCGGTGAAAACACCTTTATTTCCGTATAGATGAATTTATTTACTTTAATCCATTCCGAACAAATATCAGTACAGCAGAACTAGGGCAGTTCAAACTTTTGATATGTTTTAGAATTAGAATTGAACGTTTCCACCATGGTAAATGTGATGCTAGTCGTTTTGTTGTTCACAACCGTTTGCGTCATCGGAGCTTTTTCTTCGACAAAGTATTGGCGGATCGATACAGCTAAATTACTTGAAAAATCAAAGCAAAAATGATTGAAACTGGCACTCAATCAAATAGTTAGAAATAAAACACTTCACTTAATTCAAACCAACACTCGAAATGGAAAGGAATCCATGAAGTATGGACCCAAAGGACTTTTGCTGGCAAATCATGACTTTGATTTCTTCATTGCGTCAATCTCACGGTACGGTCTTTCTTCGCACAGACAGCAAAACAACTCTGGTTCAAAAGCCCCATGGTACTTCATATAGAGACCTTGAATGTGTCAGATTTACGATGTGTAACGAACAACGGTTTATCTATTTGCATTTAAATGAGTTTAACGGAGATTTTTTTTAACTGGAACTACGAGTTTGTTAATTGAATATAAAATTCAAGCGTCATAAAAAATAATTCTCAAACAGATTCTGTACAAATATATCTTAACTTCGTAGCAACATCCAAACGAGCGAAAATATATTCACAGGTGATTAATGCTCCCCCGGCCACCGGAACGAACATCGTCGGTTTTGTGCCGGACGAAGGTCGCGCACAGCTGAGATACACAAAAAGGCCGGGTTCTGTAGTTTCATCTCGTCGAACACCGTTTTCTTCCACCGAAGGTGAAAGTCACCTACTCAACCGTATCGATATACTATTATTTAAATGCAAACCGGAATTGTGTTGCTTCGCAGCGGTTGCATTTATGATAATGAGCAAGTTCATCTTGCAGTACAGAGCAACACTCTGTATTTAGAGAGTGAGTGCGAGAGAGAGAGAAAGGGAGTGATGCCAAGAGATGAACTTCCACAAGTTCAAGCTTGCTATCGTTGCCGTTAGGAAAATGCGTTTCCGTAATATTGCTTCATTAGTTGCGTAAATCATGCTACACGAGATGAGGTACCTGGAAGGGAACAAGAAAAAAAGCAATGTTTAGAAAAAAATATTCATCCATTAGTTGATTTATAGATTACAGAACCAGCAGAATATTTAATCGCAAATTGATCTCGAACAAACGCGAGCATTGTCAGCTTCGCAGAACGGATATTCAACTTAATTATTTAACGAAGGTACTCTAGTCTTGAAGCTGAACGGACCCTACCCTCCTTCAACCAAGCCCGGAGCAATCGGTCGCAGTTCATTACTACACACTCAGCGACAGATGGAACCCTCGGAGGAAATAATAAATGAGGAAATGATCGCGCACACACGCACCACTAGTATCGAGGTAAGCTTTTCGGAAACTTATGCGATTGCATTTACCGTTGCACGTTGACAGCACGGCTGCTGGAGTTCGCCAGCGACACATGGAGCTCCTTCCCCCCGCGCAGAGAGAACGGAACAGCAGCGGTTGCTGGTGTCAGGTATCGACAGCACGACACACAGACCGTCGCTCGGTGGCGCGTCACCAGCACCAATAAGTGTCAGTGTGCTGCCCCGAGTGTTGATCATTTTCAATACTGCGTCCTTCACCTTTCTTTAAGTATATTCACGCCTATACCTACTGCCGCCTAAGCTACCGGTCCAGTTAAGTTCGTATAGCCGCGTACGTACGTACGTACGTACGTACGATCAATGACTGCCAGACTTGTGCACTAAAAGACGTGAGTCGAAGGCAGAGCGCTTCATAAATGTGTTCATTTGTACGCACAACGAACTACTAATTGGAATGAACGAATCTACAGTGCCAGTCAAATCAAAACATTGAACAATGACTTTTTAAACCATACGAACATAAAGGACACGCCAATAAATGGAATAAATATTCCAATTATGCGAAAAACCTCCAAGAATATGCAAAACTTTTTTATGTATTTTTTATTGTAATATGAATTAAATTCAAATTGTTAATATTTAAACAGGGTGATCAATCGAGTGGTGAATGTTCAGGCACATTATAGATCAATGGATATTCGCTTGTGTTTTCAATACAATCACGGAACGACCGAAATTAGCTCTGCGCCTTATTCGTATTACTGTTTGTGAATTAGTTGATTTTACCAACAAAATATCCAAATTAACTATGAAATTAGTTAAAATTGAGAATTTACTTTGCTGAAAAAACTCTTATTTTTAGAGAATGTGTTTAGTTGGCGAATATCATGGACACAAACCAGTAATACTTCAATCCAGTACGAAATTCTCATTGACAACTAATTTTGTTCTTAAAATCAGAAAATTTGGTTCTATTTATCTATCAATATAATTGCTAAAGTACAGCACAAAGAAAACAAAAATTAAATTGAAACAAGTTTATGAGTCAAAAACTCATGAGAAGTGTCAAAGCGAAACAATCCATTAAAAAGCTAAAAAGGACAGTCTGATTGAAACTGCTTGCAAATTGTTTTGATGTTTTTCGCATGTGTTACGATATATCGATATATAAATTTCTAAACCCATATGTAAAAATGACGTTAACTCTTAGTGGAAAGTGTATTTATTCAGAATTGGTGCGCATTCGAGGCGATTGTGCCATTTTATACCTGCCAATATAGAACAGACAACCGCAACTGAAATTTCTTTTTCGGCAGTAGTGTGGCTAGTAGTCATTACGGTGTTAACGCTTTTTCGGTAACAGTGTGCCATATAGGTGCAAATGGCAGAAGCCAATTCAACCATTTATGTTGGTTGAAAACAACGTTGTATTTCTTCAATTCAACTAAAAAATTAGTTGAATGGAAATGAAGTGTGCCTTAGCTAAGAAATGACAGTACGTTTAATTGGTGAATTCAACTAGAAAATAACCATTTCGACAAATATTTTATTATTATTATTAGGGGAATGAGAATTAAAAAATCTCAATTAGCAAAAGTAAGATTTTTTAGTTGTCTCAAAATATAACTAACTAAATCAGAAAATCAACTAATTTTCTCGTCAAAATGCTGATTTCGGTCTTTTCGTGTATTTTTAATGTGTAACAGAGAAAAAGATCTCGTAAACTATCTTACTAACTAATACAAATAGCGAATTGATACAAATGAAGATTGCTTGGATTTTTGTCGAAATTTTCTTATAATATGTGACATTCCAACGGTAGTATATTTGTGATTCTGTGTAACTAGTTTGTTTTAACTCAAGGATAACACTACAAGATCATTTTCAGAATTTTATTCTGAATCTTTTGAAGCGTTTTTTTCGGAATCTTTTGAATCATTCCGTGCAGTACCAACTAGACCAAATTGGTTCTGCACGGAACGACCGAAACTAGCGAAACATTTCATTACATTGTATATAATACCTCGGTATTCCTCAAAATACTTGTTTTAACTCTCGAAGGACACTGAAACCCTTTGTTTGGGCATGAACGAACGTAACCTACAAATTGAAATAGTTCTCAGAACGGTTCAGCTAAGTCTGAGAAAACGAAGATAACTCCACAATTTCACGTAACTCCGGAAAATCCGAAAAATCCGAAAAATATCAGAAATTTTGTTTGGGACTACAAGACCTTCAATTTGGATTGTTGTGAACATTCGAGTCCCATATTGATGTATATTCGAAGATATAGTCAAAGTTGGTTTGTCTATCAACTAACATAACCTACAAATTGCAGTAGTTTTTTGGTACATTTTTCGAGTTTTTTTTTTCATTCAGCAACCTGTTATTCTAGAACCGAAAATCGGATCCGGTACTTTATTACATCTTTACCCTGAAAAGCAAGTTTAACGTTTATTCAAGAGTTCAAAAACTGATCGAAAAACTATAGTTGTGAAATAACGCATCTCAATTTGTTTCGCAATGTTTATTTTAAACCTGTTGTCGAAACATAGACGTTAATCCGATACGTGTTTTTTGAAAATTTAAGTAGTTACAGTTGTAACCAGTGTTGGTAATTGCCGAATATTTGACAGAAGCTGCTATATTGCTATCTATATTGTATACAACATTTTCAATCCGGTAGAAGATGCTACAAGAACTCGAGTCTCTCAATGCATGAGCCGTGAGAGAATTTTGCTACATTTCTTCGCTCCACTTCATACTCTGAGTATTTCACACCCTTAAAAAAATTACAGTCTGATAATGATCGTTGCTGTGTGGAATTACTCAAGAGAGAATCGCAAGTTGACAATTATCGCAGAAAGTCGAGTCGATGATTCAACTTGATGATTCTCATACTAGGTTGCAATATTTCAAAACCCTGTGTGGAGCATTCACAGACATTTTCATAGACACAACTTATACAAAGGTTGCAAATAGTTAGAATAAGCGGCAATAGTAAAATTATTCAATCGCAATTATCAACTGCCTGTATAGAATAGGATCGCGAAACGAGAATAAGCGACTGTTTGTCGCTTCAGAGAGGATCCCCACAGCGGCGTTTTAACCTTCTCATTCTCATTCTCAGAAATGTCATCGAGAGAAATTCACTCTCGCACTGGTGGCGATTCTATGTTAAATGAACCATGCCGGGTTTTTGTTCTTGCGATGATATCCGTCTCTCTTTGATGGCACTGATTCAATCGTGTGAAGAGTTGCCAGTGAGCGTTCTTTGATTCGATAAAAGCCATCCTTGGTTGTAACAATTCTCGTTAATTACAACAAGACACTAGAACATTTAGAGTTACAACCCTTGTACGTGTGTACTGGTAGAAACGACGTAATTCATTGAAAATTTCTTTGGATATCTTGTCCAAATATCTCGAAAACGGCTTTCTCCTGTAGGAAGGTCACTATGAGTAAACTGATTGCACAAGAGCTGTAAAGTCACTTTTTATTGTTAAAATGAATATTTTCATCAGGAACCTAAGACTAGAAAATTCCTAAATATTATTTCTACTTTTCCACTGTTTTAATTCTAACTTACTATTATCGAATTAATATTAAATGTGGTTATTTAGGAGCTTATGAGGGCACATAACCATTTTCACAATTCTTCACGTTTTGTCTTCGTCTCATTAGTGCAGAGCAATTCAAATTGAGCGTCTTAGTGCAAACTTAAACAATTGAAACTTAAACCGCTAAGCAGACGTAAAGTTAACACTATTTGTGAAACACTTCCTAATATTGCACCGTAGAGCAATATCATCGAAGAAAACGCATAGGCGGCTTATGTTTGCACAAGCAGCATATATGAATTTAAGTTAGAAATGAAATTATTTAAAAAATTTAAGAGATGTTTTTTAACTATAGTTCTTAGACTGCCCAAATATTTTCCAACGTCGTTTTCTTTGACACCAAGTTTGTACAATGAGTAGTTTCCGAGCTACAACGATATGGAAAAGTGCCTACAAACCTTTACTCGTTAAACGAATGGTTTGTCATACTCAAGACGTGCGCAAAGTTTCATTTAAATCAGAGTAGGGCATCTCGGCTCCAATAGTCATCTCAATGGGTAATGTGGCGGGTGGGTAATGTCAGAGACATAACTAGATGACGTGAATACGGACAAAACTGACATGATTTTTCCACAATTCCGAATGTCGATAATCGTATGTACTAGTTGATTAATTGAATGAATTTGAATTTTGCGAACTGCTTCAATGCTTCACTTGCACAATTATAACGGTGCAAATATAAGGTGGAACACATGAGAGAAAGTTACAGGGGACAAGAGCGATAACGATGACATTGAAAATGCAATGTTCTAATTCATTCACATAACCATTTATATTTGAAAGATACACAAGAATTTGTTCGTGGCCGTCTAAGACTTGTAAATTTAGGTTAGGGAGTAATATGACATTAATTTCAATAACTTATTGTCAAGCCCGTTTCGAAAATAAAAATTATACAGTGATTGAAGAAAATATCCACAAACCGAAAGCCACCATCTTGGATTTTTTGAATTTTTCAACTTTTTTTGCCCACTGTGCTCAATCGTAGAAAATATTTCGTATTCCTATCTGTCAATTTTGCACAATACGCTTTGTGCGATGATGCGGTTGAAATTTTGCGCGCCTTACTTTGGCACTGAATCTCACCTTATGCTTGTTCATACCAAACATTTTAGAAAACTTCAATTTTGCGTTATCTGTAATTATTCCATACTACTGAAAACTTTATCATAGATTAAATAATTAAATTTTAACCATATTTTCGATGTTTTGGAGAAAAAATTATTTTACTGCGTTAAATACAACAAGATATATTCGAGAATAAATTCTGCCCATTCTTGTAAAGAGTCAAAACTATTAATTGATGTCAGATCTACTGTATCTGTTCGATAGATTGACATCAATGGTAAGATGAAAATAGGTATATTCGCGTCACTATAACAGCAGTATTGCATAATTTTCGAACTATTTTTCGATTGTAGTATCGATTCTTAGAGTCGAAGCAAAAATATGGTACCTATGTACCCTATGTGATGTCTGGCATTCTACTACTCTTTTCTGGAATTGCTCATTGGATGCAAAAATCTATACACAAATGTATATAGTTTCAACGAAGTTGATAGATTTTACTAGTTTCTATCGGAAGCTATAAACAAATCTGTCGGTTTCATAAGACCTTCAGATGGCACTGGTCTGATGATGAGGGCGATGTACTCAAGTGTAATTTAAAAAATCGCTATCCATGTTGCATGAAGCTATTATCGACAGCTATTCCTGAGATACCATGGCATGGTACAACCAATGAGGTGTCCAGCCTTCAAAGTTATCCATCACGGTTAGGTCACACCAAATATTATTTTCATATTTATTCCTCTGTCATTATGACCATGGGTCCTCGAGCTGTTTATGATATTTCCTTCTATTGAAAAAAAAAACAAATCTACAGTGAGAAAAGAAGCGCATCAGTTTGATTCGTATCCACATCAATCTGGGTAGGTGACATTACGCACCCGCATTTATGTCTGGACACAACTTAATAACATTGATTTTTTCCTCTGACGTCATTAACAATGGTTTTCAAAACTTAACCTAATTTCGGTGTTTCCAGCAAAACCCCGTTGGTGTGCAAATACACTGTCAGACGTCAGACGTCAAAGATATATTGAATAAGATCAAAAGCAAAAATCAACAACTTTACTGAGGATCCAAACAGTTGGAGTAATTTGCAGACTGTAAGCAGATTAAAATGAGGAAAAATAATATTTGGAATTATAAGATTTCGAATTGGCCGCATTTTGCGTTGTCACCTAGAAAACTGTTCTAAAAATTTTAGTACACTATTACACTACCTGTCGTCGATGCTGTCGGCCGGAGGCTGGTGGAAGACGCATTGTTAACCACATAGTAACTGTGATACTCCAGCTTCGGGCTGGTCAGTTTCGGTTAAAGAGCCAAACTGGGGCCGCCGTCGTCTGGTCACCGTCGCCAGCTACGTTGAATCGCGGAAAGCACTATCACCCCGCCTTTGTCGATTTTCTCTGATTCTGAATAGCGGATCACTTATTATGCGTCGTTGATTTTTTTTTTCCTATTTGAAAAGTTCGTTTACGATCGGCATCGACAGTCGAATAATCTTCATCAAAAAACAGCAAGCAAACCGAAATAAATAAGTCACAGGTGTTCTAGAAACCAGTTGATTTTGTTTTCTGCGGAAAATGATATTCCAAGTGTTGTGACGTTTTCGGTGAAGAATTAAATTTGCATGAATTTCTAAAAACCATTGACACACCTTTTTCACTAAACACTTAGTAAATTCACTATTCACCACTGTTGAAATTTCTTGCTTCGAGGAAAAACAACTTCAAGCACTAAATGAAAAAAATAAAAATGAAATCTGGAAACCATTATTTTAACTACTTTTAACACCATACCAAACATGCACGTAATAAAGGAGAACAACATAAATCTCTTCAAGATTGTAGTTAACACGTAGCTGTACCTCAAGGTATCTGGGAAACACAACAAAACCCCGGACACATTTCTTCATTCACATCCCAAGCCTTGAAGGCAAACACACAAATCAAATGTTGACATAGCAAATGGCACAAGCTTGTTAACACCTTCTACCGTTTTGGGAAGTAACATATTTTTTCGGGTTGAAAACAAACAAACTGCTTGATTCAAGTTTCACAAAGATAGAATTTTTACAAGCAATCACTGGCTAGGTTAAAATTTCTATGAAATAAAATCAGCCTAATGACCCACACAGCATACTTATTTTCCACGACTCAATTGGTTTTTTTTTTTCTAACAATTCACTTCACAATCACCCGCACTGGAACGCGGCCTTGCTCGATACCAGCGTGGCAACAAGTTTAGTACCATTTATTTTCCGATACACTTGCTGCCACTCTCACGATACGCGTGCATCCATGCTGCATCGTTAGCAAGGACTGGGAAATCAGCTGCAATACTTATTTCGTACGAATAGTTCTACCGTTGCGTATGCGGAGAAAAGCAAGCCAGAAGGAACCTTCGTTTGTCGATGATGGCACTCTGCAGGCACTTCAAATGTGTGTTTCCCCCGTCAAACCCTATCAGATGAGGTGCTTCAATATGTCACTGATCAAATAAATTCCAATTATAGGTACTCAGGAAACTTGAACGGTGTCGCAAGGTTTCACAGCGAATTCCTAATAATCGTCAATATCTGCTAATGAATAGAACTGGAACTTTTAGGATGAATGCCTAGTGCAAGTGAGTTTGAAAAGTGTTTTAGACGGAAGAAGCAGGGTGAGATCGAAATTGTGCGATCGAGCGAGGATGAAGAACGCGACTGCTGTGCGGACACGATTAGATAAAGCCAGCCGTCGCGGCAGGTAGCCTGTACTAAACGTAAAAGCAGAGAAAAAAAACAAACAACAATAATGACGGTCGGATGACGACCGACCCGAGCTGAGGGCTGCATCGCGAAAACGTGATAATGGAGGAGCAAAGTGTGGGGGAGGCTCAGACTTGCACACGCTCCGTCTATGCCTGGAAGGCCTCTAGCCGGTAGCGAGAGTGAGACGTGAACAATGATATTCATCAGGTTCTGACGCTGACAGCAGCGTGAACCTGGCAGAGAGCGAATGAACCAACCGGTGGAGACGCGTGCAGCGACTGTAATAAATAAATAAATAAACAATGGCTCGACTAAATGATAAATACATGTTTCGTTTCCATATCGCACGAGCTAGCGATCGAAAGAAGGCGGCGAGGTGGATGGCGGAAGAGAAAAAGAAAGAGAGCGAATTTGCCGATCGTGAGGTTCTATTGCGAGCGGCAACGCTTCGGAACAACAGCGACGTCATCAACTGAAACTCAAGTTCTGAGGCTGAATGTTAGATTGATTTATTGAATGCATGGAAACAAACACCTGTAATGACTCAGGAATCGACACTTGTACGATGAATCAGTAAATATAAAGTGAGGCTAGTGGACGCTTGGTGGTGCTGCTATCGCCTCAAACGTTCAATATGCGACTCACTGCGGTAGACAATTATTTAACCTACACGATAAATCACTTTTACTTTGAAACGCTTAACTCTTTGCAGCTAAAATCAAAAGCTTTCGAATAGAGGAGACCGGGGCTAGTTGGCCGAATGGCTGATTGACAAATTAGCTTTTCTGAATAGGCTATTATGCGCAGTGGCGACATCTATAATGATTTTGGTGGAGCATTAGGTCACCTACGTAGCAACGTAATTTTAGGTGTTTCTGTGTTGTCGTTTGTGCAGGAGCATGATTTTTCTTTTTTCGGCACTGGTGAGTAAATCTCTGTTTTTGTAAAGTAATACGTGTAACGTGGATCAATTTATATTTGATTTCCAAAAACGTTCTACCATTGGAACGGGTATTCAAAACTTTACAAAATGGCATATCGATTGTCAGTATAACCTTACTTTTATTTTTGTTAGTCGTATTTGTTCTCGAAAACATTCATTGGGGCAGGTTGGCCAAGTTTTGTGCGGGGTTGGTTGACAGCTTAAAGTAAAGTGCACTTGGATATTCGTGAAAAGTTACCCTTTTTGGGACGGTAATGGATTGTATGTTTATACTGATGATTATAAGGAAAAATATACATGAGAAATAAGTAATGGAAATAAATTAAAATCATTTATTAATAGAAATAAGAGATTAGAATCATTAAAAGTTGGAAATTGTCGATAGAAAAGTTCATTACAATATTTTATTAATTAAATGCAATCAAAACTTTTAGCATTTAGAGTTCCTGGCCATCCTGAAAATAACAGACCTCTCCCCAAGGCGGAGGAAGGAGCGTCAAAGTCGTGAATCGCGTGAATTGATCCAAAATTTTACCAATTCTCCAATTAAAGTAGCATTGGATAAGTAAAAAATTAAACCAAGCGTAAGCGCGAACGCTGGTGGAGGAAAAGGTAGAAAGGAAGCTGGAAAAGTTCAATAATGCTGCTGAAGCTAATTCCAGAATAGCTAAAAAAAACTCAAAAACAAAGAAGGGGAGTTTTTTCACGTACTTACATAATAAAAATGATACATACTAACTTTTTAACTAATAAAAACGTTTAACGATACGATTGATGTGTTTCACATGTTTTTTAAAACTCTACCAACTTACCCCGGCTCTGGGGTTGGTTAGCCGATTTTTTTCTGCATTTAATTGTTAATAACTATTTTCCTGATTTTTATTCAGGAACGAAAAAAAAATACACATGTTCTCTAAAGGTCATGAAATATCTTCATGACAGAGCAAAGCGTTTATCAAAAAGTCTAACCAGAAAGAGAGCAGAAATTCCGAAAGCGAAACTCGGCCAACTGGCCCCGATCTCCCCTAATATTAAATATTTTGAAGAAATTTTTGCATTGGCTCCGTAACAATCAAAATACAAAGTAAACAAATAGAGGCTCTTGAAACGGTCGATGTAAGATTATTTTCACTGCTTTTTATCTTCGATAGAGATTAAGTAAACTGGCCACTACAGACATTGTCAACGGAGCTGTCGGATAAGTTTTATGTAGACACATGAATATCAGTCTCATACGCAATGACTGAGTGGAAACAAATATTGAAGAAGCCAAATGAATGAAAAACTTACAGGAAAAGATGATTTTTTGGAAGAAGATACGCTCAGAGACAGGACTCGAACCTGCGTTCTTATGCATTCCGTGCATACGCGCTACCATTTCGCCACCCTGAACCTTGTGATAGACACAGTTCTAAAACACGGTTAGGCATGATAGAACGTACATCAAAAAATCTACATCCCAGCCGTCTTCCGAAAGGTACCATACATCCATTATTTGAATAATGATCTGCAGAAAGTAACTGAAAATGAGTACGATTTTAAAAATCTCTTTCAAGCCATAAAAAATCATGATTTCCATGTAAACTCGAGTAGCGACAAAATATTAACGTACTTTTTTTTCTCAAGGGAACTGTTTTACGTGAGCGAAAATTTGTATTATCTCATTGCAGAAGTTTCTACACAGTATCTATAATGTCACTCAATTTTCTCATAGATAACAGACCCGTTTTTACAGACTCAGATTCAAATGAATGGTCTTATAGTCCCATATATTGCTATTGAGTTTTATCCCGATCTGATTTCCGGTTTCAAAATTACAGGGTGACATGCACCAAAAAAGTGTAAAACAATGTTACTAATTATTCTCAGAGATGGTTGAACCGATTTTCACAAACTTAGGTTCAAACGAAGAGTATTATAGTTCCACAGCTTGGTATTGAATTTTACTTTTATCTGACTTCCGGTTCCGAAATAACAAGGTAATATGAGCAAATCTATGAAAAAATACGCGCTCAATTTTCTCGATAATTTCTTAACCGATTTTTACAAACTAAGATGCAACTAAAAGGTCTTCTATTCTTTAAAAAATTCACGAAAAGTTGATCCAGATTCGACTTCCGCTTCCGGTATAACAGCGCGAACTTACTGGTAAATTCATCTTGTTAGCAGATCTTGTTACTCAATGGATATATAAATTTACTTTGGGACTACTAATCCCCGGTTTCCACTTCCGAAATCACCGGTAATAGTGAAGAAAACCTCCAAAAACGGAACTAGCTTCGATTTCTCAACAACGGTTGAACCGATTTTCACAAATCGTGATTCAAATTAAAGCTACCATTATCTTAAAAGGTACTGTGTAATTTCATCCAGATTCGACTTTCGGTTCCGAAATTATGATTATCAAAACTTTCAAACTGTCATACAAAATGAAGCAAAACAGGTACGCATCGGTACGTGCTGGTACGGAAGAAGAAAACGCCACCGCCTAGCATACAACGTGCTTTGTTCAATTTTGTATAGCGTGCAGGGTTGCCACATTTAAACCTTTATTAGCTTTACATAACTCTTTACAAATTGATAAGGTTATGGTAGTTTATACCCAAAAAAAGTTTTTGTTTTTGTTCAAGTTTGAAAAAAAAAGTTGACGAAATCTTCTAGTGATGGTTTTGAAAATATTAGCAATATGAGAACAGCATCATTACACCACTAGGTGGATAAAACAGGTTTTTTAACTATCGAACTGTCAAAATCAACCATGCTCTCGAGCAGGGGTTTTTTCTGTCAACGAAGGAAAGAATAATATAATTAAAATCATTTGTGAAATAATCACAACTGTAATAAAATGTACTGAAACTTCCAGAATTAGCTCCCAGCAATAAAACTGTTATCGTAGATGATTTGAACTCATCTCCCGGTACAATAAGCTCTTATCATGTCTATTTCGAACGGCCAATAAACCGTTTGCCAACCTACACATGTACAGAGGAATGCCAAACGAATGATAATCAAATGAATTCTAATTTTAGCATTGTTGAATCAGCAGCCAAGCCCAAAACAAACCAGAAGTTTTGCACGAACCCTGTTTCCTGTTTTGAGAAATTATGCCAACTCTTTATAATTCGGAAATATGTATACAGATAACTAATTTGCCGCGGATGATTGTATTCCTAACTAGCCTTGGTTGGAATGAAATTTGAATGGATTCTGACACTGTATATGTCTCTCAGATTGTATCATTCGTCCAAACATTTGAACAATACTTGCCTTGCTAGAGAAATCACTTTCGTAAAAGATCCGTTTCCGAGAAGTACAAAATACCAAAACTAGCCGCCAAAGAGTACAGTTTAAAATCATTGTTTATATGAAGGTTTGAAGACGAGTCCTGAAGTGGAAAATTTATTAAACAAGTTGCTGAAAAACCAAAAAACTGATACTGCGATAAATAATTTAACAAGCATAACAAAACCCTAATTATTCGATATTTTTTAATCATTGAAACACAATAATTTTCGCATCTTCAAGATTGATCGACATATCTCGTAATGTCCGGATTTTACTATAAAATTTTCATTAGTACTTTACCAGAACTGAAAATACTTTCAAAACACTTTGGTGCCGAAAAATCCATGAAACAATTTTTACACCCTGAATTTATCCGTTTTTTTTTCATTCCAACGTACTTCCAACGGTTTAAAAAAAACGGTTTCAAATTTTGGTAAAGATTTTTAACATCAATGCTCCTTTCCGAAAGTGATCACAGCAGAAGAAACACACGCCAATAACGCTAACATCTTAAACAGAATCTCCATACGATGTCAAATGATCCATAGTGTTTCAGTGAAAACAATGGCCGGAATTCAGCGTTCACTTTTACGCCACCAGCATGCAGTGTAATAAAAAAGCAACACACGGAATAATCGCGAAACAAACCGCAGGCAGTTCACAGATCCAGCGGATAGATTTCACTGACGGGAAGCTCACGTGATAAAACGAAATATTTGCATTTCAGTACGCCTAATAAAAAGTGATTCACCAGATCAAAATAATTATACTTCGTGTGTGGTTTTGTGCTACCGCCGCAACCGATAATTTATGATTGAAAACGAAAGTATCATAAACGTAAACAATGAAGTGCGGCCATTTCTACACGCCGTCAAATAAAGTCACTTTCTTTGTGTCATGGAGCGATCCATAATCACAAAATTTACTCTCAATGTTTTTAAGCGACTGCCACGAATGTGTGGCACATCGCAAAGTTTAGAGCACTGATAGAATGCTTACGCTCAATGAATTAAGGATCCAGAGTAGAAGAGCATTACCAATCAATAGCAGACTTTATTAATATAACAAATATCTCTATAGTAAAACGTCACGTTACATAGTTTGAAATTCAAGTTCAAATTGAAAAGTACGAGCGGGTAATGTCAGAGACATAACTGGGGAACGTGAACACGAATAAAACTAACATGATTGTTTCACACTTCCGAATATTTGTAATCGTTCGTATTAGTTGATAGAGATAGAGTGTATTTTGCAACTCTTACTGCTTCGCTTCCAGAACTGTAACGGTGTGCTCAAAAAGCTCCCGGAATTACCACCGTGTGGCGCTCTCAGTCACCCGATTACATTGTTTTAGGTTACCACATCTGTCATTGATATTCTATCAAATTTTCAGCTTGATACCTAGACATTTGTAAAAGTTACACTGTATTGAGTACATCTGCGATTGTGCGTGTCCTCGGTTTTGTACAATTTTCATAATGGAATTGAATTTGAAACAACGAGCTTGCATTGAATTTTACGTTAAAAACGGTTTCAGTTGTGCGACAACATTGCAATTTTTAGAAGAGTGAGTCGTTTATCAGTGGCACGAACGTTTCACAAGTGGCCGTTAGTCTGGGCATGATGATGAGAGAAGCAGTAGGCCATCTAAAACCGACGAAAACATTAATAAAATCAAAAAATGGATGACCGTAGATCGCAAATTGACCATTAGGCGTATTATATGGGCATTATAAGACGTTTGTGTGAAGCAATTCACCGAAAAAGGCCAGATTTGTGGGCAAACAACTGGTGAATTTTGCATCACGATAACGCATGCCATCGCATGACACAATGCCATCGTTATCCGTGCACATTTGGCTAAAAACGAAATGAATACCATTTAGCAACCTAGGAATTGGCCTGATTTGGCTCCCTGCGACTTTTTCCTATTCGGTCGACTCAAAAAACCGTTCCGTGGAACGCGTTTCAGCATCCGAGATTAGGTTATGGACAAATCGCAGATGGCTCTGATGGCCATACCGGAAACTGAATATGGAAAATGGTTCAAGGATTAGATCAAGCGCTGGCATAAGTGTGCTGCAGTCGAAGGGGTGTATTTTGAAGGAAACGATTTAGATGAGTCATCTTGTATTTTTAATTTTCTGATTAAATTCCGGGTACTTTTTGGTCAAAATAGTATAGTAAAATATGACTTATTGACGACAAACTTATTCTACTAGGCTATTTTATTGGTTCTAAAAAGAATCGAATTGTGAAATGTATCCGATGTTTACAAATGTTGAGTTCTTTTGGCCACCAGAACCTAAATTCTGGACACTCAGGAGCTGGAACTGAATTAAACAAGTAAATTCGGAACCTGGGATTGGCACTAAATTCAGCTGCAAAATTCAGGTTCGAAATCCAGATCAAGAATTCAGTTTATAAATTTTGTTATAGAATTCCGGAAAATGAACTCATTTTTAGAATCCAGGTTCTGAACCTAAATTCTGGAAATGAATTCCGTAAAAAAATTTAGAAATTAAGTTATAAAACCGAATTTAGAAATTAAATTCTGGTTCTGAAGTCAGTACCAAAATTCTGGTTCGGAGTTCAGATCGAAAAATTTGTTTCAGAATCCCGAGCTTGAGAAAAAGACTCAGATATATCTGGAAAACCAACGATTACTCTCCGGAACTCCAAATAGTCGAACTAATCCTAATGTCTCTTTCAAAAAATTTGGAATTAGCGTAATGAAATTGATGAACATTAAACCAAGTTACCTTGTCTCATTTTGTTGCAAGTAAAATGTTTTAAATATCCTGTGTAATTATCAATTAAAATGGGTACGACAATCCCAGCTTCGGAAAAAAAGACAATTGAATAAACTTCATTAAATTGTACTCTTATTTGAATATTCAATTAGGAAGAAAATTTGCATTGTTCTATTTTCAGTGCCCAAATAAACTGCTTGACGGTCTTACAAGGATGAACATGTTCAGAAAAAAATGTTCAATTCTCGACGTGTTTCGCCTTCAGAATAGTTTGATTGGCAAATCGATTTTGTTAGATAGGAAAATTTACTGGTGTGAATCCCCTTTTCGGTTGTCTTTTTTCTCAAATTTTCATTTCTGCTCTTCCCTTCATTAATCTTTTCCCAGTTTATTACCGCTTTGGGTACTTCTAAAACATGATTGTTTGTTTACTTTACTCAAGCAAAATTGGATATTGTTTTTTTATATGTTAGGCAGAGTGATTCCCAGTTTATTCGTTAGAAAATATATAAGATTAAATTTACTATTGATTTATAGTTCTCCTCTACTAGATTTGAGATTTTTTTATTTGATAATACGAACGATGGTGTCGCTATATGTTTTCCAAGAGACAATTTGTCTTCATTCTGTCAACTGAGCATTTCCAAAAATGCGTGCTATCCGTCACTGAATACTATCCGATTTGGATAAAATTTTGCGCACGTTGGCAGTAAGTGAATACATTTTTTTCAAGCCCGAATTAATACATAGGGGAAGGTGTTCGGTTGCCGGCACCCCATTGTAACTTTTGACAGAAAGCAGATAGCTTCATTTCGACAAAAGTCATGTGTGTGCACGTTCTTTTTGTGCTGAATACTAAAGCGTGAAAATCAACACAAAAGTTTTATCTGACATTTTTATAGTGTTAAATTGAATAGCATCAATTACAAATGTGAGTGGATTGTATATTTATGAGGTGAAATCGATCTATTTCGTGATTTAATACTGGATGCTATCAAAATTGTCGCAACCAAAGTTTTTTTTCGTAATTTTCAAAATGTCAACCGATTTCGGCACCCCAAGGTGTTCGGTTACCGACACCCTATTTTTTCGACAAATCGTGAAAAACTGTCAGTGACATGCAGAGATGCCAAATGCAAATTTGTCTGTAAATTATCAAATTTCGTAGTTAACCTGCAAACGATTTTTCGGCGGAAGACTTTTTACAGACTTTTGAAACTTCGTTTGTTTGCCGACGCAAAAACAGAATTGGCGCGATCTTTTTGTTTTTGCTAGCTAAACTTATTGTTTAGCTGGCATCTCTGGTGATATGCAACACGTGGACAAATTGACAGCTTAAACACATCTGTCATATAAGTAGAAACTTTGGTTCTTGGGTTCAGTTCGCAATGGCGACTCCAAACAGAAAAATGAACTTTGATGCACTGATTAATGCCATTAAACGTTGCTTAGTGGATAAGAAGCCAATAAATTCTACTGCGATAACGTATTCAATACCACAAAGCCGGTGGAAGACCGGCCAAATCAACACCAAAGGCGCAACTATCCAGATGATCAGCCAAGAGAGCCGAGGCAAAGTCACCATCAGGCAATAAAGATTTTTATCCAAAACGCCTCCGAAACGAATAAATTCCATTTTTTCTTCGAATAAATAAGTTTTTTTATTTTTAGCAAAATTTCTTGGGGGCCGGTAACCGAACACCTTTTTTGAAATGGCCAAAATTTATCGCCTTAGTAAATTGATAATAAAGTTTGTACAATCAAATAAATCAACTTAGTTTCTTAATCATTTGTTAGCTAGGGACTTTGGCTTTCCGTTGATGTATATATGTCCTCATTATGTGCACTTAGTCCGAAGTTATAGGCTTAAAATAAAAGGGTGCCGGTACCCGAGCACTCTGCCCTATAATTTTTCACTTTTACATCATTTTTATACAAATTAGAACAATTTTTAAGAATTTTTTATGCAAAAATATATTATCTTTTCCAAAAATTAGTCTTGAAACTACTTGATCCTTCTATACGTACTGAACAAATGGTTCGTCATACCGAAGGCAAGTGCTAAGTTTCCTCAAAATCGAATTATCGAAAAATTCAGCAATTAACTTTTAGGATTGGTTGGTAAAAGTTACGCAACGATTTGAAGAAAATTCTTACATGCAAATTGAAAAATGGAGGATAGGAAATTCAAAACATGTATCTATCTTTTAAAGAAAAAGAACACTTCAAAAACTACACAGCAGGTCCTTCGTAATTTATTCCCAAAACACCCCCTTTAAGTCACGAAAGTAGAGGACTTCATAAACACTTGTGTTCAAAGAAGAATAAATTTTTAATTCTACATACGATGCAATTTATATAAACTTAGAATAATTTCTATTCAAGGCAACTATTTCTATTTCTATTCATTTCAAAATAATGATATAAAATTCAATTTTACTCGAATGCACTTAAACATAATCGAAGGTCAATGACTCGAAGGTTCAGAAAGTGCGGTGCTGGGATCATAAACCAATTGTCGTAAGCTCGAGGCCCAATCTGACAGGATTCATTGAATATAATCAGCAGAATCGTTGCACAAGTCGGCAGCGTAATCTATCGAAACTATGCATGATTTCCGACTTACATGAGATAAGTCATTACATACTACATGGACCTAACGAAGAAAAAGTGGATTTTTTACTGTGAAAACTTGTTTATTCGTTAGTATAAAAAAGATTAGGCTTCCGTTTTGTGCAATGACCTCAGCATTCGACGAAAATTTATTTCCCTGGAGAAACCGTATTCAGGTTTGGAAATAGATAATAATCGCTGGGGGCCAGATCTGGAGAATATGGGGGATGGTGGACCAATCCGTACCGCAAATCATTCAATTTCACCGTTGCTTGTACGTCTTTTTCCATAGCTTGATGAAAACTAGAACTTGTCTGACACGATCAGCTGTTATTCAAACACTAGACTGTCATGAAATTTGGTATTGAGTTATCTAAAGCCTTGTTCTCAACAAAAATATACACGGTTCGAAACTATTCACGTCTTTTCTGTGAGAACCTCGGGTCTTTTCATTCCATGTAGTATTTTTAAAAGCAATCAATTTCCAGCACATCAATGTTATAAAATACACAAAGTGAGATCGAGTAAAATGTCAACCGTTCTCGAATATCAGCTTTTCTCCAATAATGGTAAATAGCTTGCGGGTGAGAGATACCTTCATACCAGTGACAACCCTATGTAAATTCAGCACTGTTGAAATCATCTACCACTATTTGTTCGGGCCACACATATGATGGATTCCGATAACATCGCAGCGACAGTTTGAGTTCTAACCAGTTAAATTTCAAGGCTAATATTGAATGCCAATGAAGTAATTATCTTTATTCAGTAAAGTGCACAATTTATCACAATAATTAATTGTTGAATAAAAATATTTACTTATGTCACACCATCGTACCCGCATAAGTGAAAAATATGTACATATCGAGCCAACTTTTCAAAGCCACCACGCGTAAATATTTGAGATAATTTAATTCATTTTTGATGAACTGAGAAACACTTTCGTTGACACTCTGAACCTACTACAAAAACTGCTGCTTTTTTCCACAGCAAAACAAGTGGAACTAATCTCTTTTTCAAATCAACTTCTCGCACGAGGGGGAGGAGAACACAACTAATTTCTACACAGCGAGTTAATTGATTACGGAAAATCAACTGACCCGTTACTGACTCTCTCCCACACACACCTGTACCCACGACAAACGAATCCTTCAGTCAATATCCTAAGCCCGCGACCAGCACTGGCCAGTACTGTTTGTATAGCTTTTTTTCCTGGTAGAATTTGTTCGGTTCCGGCATCGCGTGTGCCATTGCACTTCAACTTTGTCTCCTTATACCGGGAACTGTGTGACTTTCCTTCCGCACACACGCAGTGGTCCCGATCAATGTCAAATATCGCGACCCGATTCGCGCCGATCAGTATAACATGCACGCCACGCGACAGAAAAAAAATCGAAACCTGAAAGCGTCCTGCGTTCTTGCCGGTTCTGATTAAACTAAACAAGTTGCTGACTGGCAACTGCCGGAGCCATCGCCACTACTGGCACCACAGCCACCGTCTCCCCCACCGCCCTGCGCTGCTCCTGCTGTTGTTGCTGCCTCTACCAACCATGCTATCGATGCTAATGAGAGGAGAACCTAAGCCAACCGAAAAGCCTGTCATCGGCCAAAGGGTTCGTTCAGAGATCACGTCCGGTTCTGAACCAAGAGGAACCAGAAATTTACCCGCCGGTAGGTTGGTACAGCGTCCATTTATTCCAACGGCGATGATTGATGATGATGATGACGACGACGACGACGATGGCGGCTACGTAAAGAACCTGCAAAAGTTCGAATAAGCCCGAAAGATAATAAAACATGCGACGCACGGTAAAACGTTCGCTGAAATTCTGACCGGCGAGATGTTTGAGTGACAGAACCACCGCAAACCAACAACAAACACAGAGATGAATGTGTTTTCAGATGAGATAATGGAATTTACTGCATGTGCAAAAAAAATCCTACGATTCATGGAAGAAGGAAGATGAATGGACCGAATTTCGGGTAAACAGGTGAGTTGCATTAAATGCATACACATACTTATATCAGAGAACTTCACTGCCAGTGCAGCGTTCGATATAGGGCTATTGTACCAATAGTCATCTCATTAATAGAGTCGCCATGATATTTTGCTGATAACTCGATTTTCAATCAACAATATGTGATAAAATCGGATACAATATATTTGCTTCGGCTCTAAGAAGAAAAATTGTGCCATAATGCTGCTATAGCGACGCAAAAACTCGAAGCGAATGCTTACCCTGAGAGTAAATCTACCGAACAGAGACAGCTGATCTCACTTTAAATTATGATACAATTACTCTAACAAGAACATTTTCGAAATGTGTAGAAAATTTCTATAGTTCGGAATCAGCATAAATGTTCGTATTGTAAAGAAAAAAAATAGATTCAGGATCGAGCATACATTTATTTCATCTTACTGCAGTTCTCAGATCGGTTCAACCATCTCTGAGAAAACGAAGGGAATTATATCATTTTTAGGGGGCTCTCAGATGTTACGTAAGATTACTCTCGGTGCGCCTTTTACCGACGACACTATAGACTTTTTCACTGGAACTGTCATTATGGAGTGTTATGTAACGCTTCGCGACGTTAAAAACCAAGTAACACATGTCACGTTTCGTAACGCTTTTAACTTCCAAAAAAGTAACGCTTCGTAAAGCTCCGTAACGCCTATAACTTACTGAAAAGTAACGCATGTAACTCTTCGTAACGCCTATGACTTACAAAAAAGTAACGCATGTAACGTTGCGTAACGCCTACAACTTAAAAAACGTAACGCATGTAACGCTTATAATTAACGATAAAATAGCGTATGTAACGCTTCGTAATGCATATGACTCACAAAAAAGTAACGCATGTAACACTTCGTAACGTCTACGACTCTCGAAAAACTACAGTATGTAATGCTTCGTAATGCCTGTAATTTACTAAAACGTAATGCATGTAACGCTTCGTGACGCGTTTAACTAACAAAAAAGTAACGCATGTAACACTTCGTAACGTCTATAACTTACAAAAAAGTAACACTTCGTAACGTCTATACTTTACAAAAAAGTAACGCATGTAACGCTTAGTAGAGCCGAAGACCCACAAAAAAGTAACGCATGTAACGCTTCGTACAACTCACGAAAAAATAACGTATGTAGCGCTTCATAATGGCAAAAATTTACTAAAAAATAACGTATGTAAGACTTCGTAACGCCTTTGACTTACAAAAAAGTAACACATGTAACGCTTCGCATGTCACGCATATAACGCTTTGTAACGCCTATAACTTACTTAAAAGAAACGCATGTAACGCTTTGTAACGCCTATAACTCACGGAAAAATAACGTATTGAACGCTTCGTAACGTCTATAATTCTCTAAAAAGTATCGCATGTAACGGTTCGTAACACTTATAACTTACAGAAAAGTAACACATGTAACGCTTCGTAACGCCTAGAACTTACAAAAATGTAACGCATGTAACGCTTCGTACAACTCACGAAAAAATAACGTATGTAACGCTTTATAATGCCAAAAATTTACTACAAAAAAACGCATGTAAGACTTCGTAACGCCTTTAACTTACAAAAAAGTAACGCATTTAACACTTCGTAACGCCTACAACTTACTAAAAAGTCACGCATGTAACGCTTTATAACGCCTATAACTTACTTAAAAGAAACGCATGTAATGCTTTGTAACGCCTACAACTCACAAAAAAGTAACTCATGCAACCTTCATAACACTTATATCTAACGATAAAATAACATATGTAACGCTTCGTAACGCCTATTATTTATTAAAAAGTAACGCATGTGAGGCTTTGTAATGCTCATAACTTACCTAAAAGTAACGCATGTAACGTCTATAACTCACGAAAAAATAACGTATGTAACGCTTCGTAACGTCTGTAATTCACGAAAAAGTATCGCATGTAACGGTTCGTTACGCTTATAACTTACAAAACAGTAACGCATGTAACGTTTCATAACGCATTCAACTTACAAAAAAGTAACGTAGGTAACGCTTCGTAACGCCTTGGACTTACAAAAATGTAACGCAAGTAACGCTTCGTAACGTCTATAACATACAAAAAAGTTACACATGTTACGCTTCGTAACGTCAATAATTTACAAAAAGTAACGCATGTAACGTTTCGTAACACTTATAACTCACGAAAAAATAACGTATGTAACGCTTCGTAACGCCTATGACTTACTAAAAAGTAACGCATGTAACGCTTCGTATCGCCTATAATATACTAAAAAGTAACGTTGCGTAACGCCTGACTCACAAAAAAGAAATGCTGAAATAAATGCTTGGGAATTTCGATTACGTTGAATTTAAACTGGCCCGGGTTGGTGGTTCAATGCATAGTCGCCAGTTGTCGTATGTTCGAGCCCCGACCTGGAAGGATTCTTAGTGTCAGTAGGATCCATAGTACTAGCCATGCAATGATTCTGTACACTAAGAATCGGCTGCGAAGTCTGTTGAAACAGAAAGGTCAAATTCCACAAAAGGAATGTAGTGCCAGGACTTTGCTTTTTGAATTTAAACTGTCTTAAATAGATTCTTGTCTTCACAGTTTGAGTGATCCTAAATAATCCCTTCTAATTATTTTAAAATATTTCAACAGTACACTTTTTTCCATTACAAACTTAAAGTTTCTCTACGCAGAAAAAATCGTATAAATTTACGTCTTATGAGACCGACATATTCTGGCATAAAACACTCATCGCATTTTTGCAATTGAATTAATACAATATTCATTTATTTTGGTTTGTTTTTACTTGTTGAAACATGTAATACCTGTATGAAAGGTTGGGTACGTTTAAAACAGATTTGAATCATTCTTGTAAAATACAGTCATTCATCGATTTACGTATTCATAAATTGTATTAAACGTGGATATACGTCACTTACAGCCAGTGGCATCTCGTCCTCATTTGCATCTCGTGCACTGTACAACCGGTAAAATTCAGTGAAATTAATTTTTAGATTCTCAATTTATTCGATGAAAGCAGGTCGGATGGTACCGAATATAAAATTATGAGCGATTTTATCCACGGCAATTCCACAAAATTTCAAGTATCTCTTGTCACTGTGTTAAATGTTTTTTTTTTTCATGCACATGAGTTACTGCACAGATTCAAGAAAAGAACGAATTACTAAGCTCAACTTTAAGATTTGTTGTTCTCTCTGTCACGTTTAACTCTGTGAGAACTTGTATGCATACCTTCAGGAGGGGCTTCAGTGGCTTATGCTTATGGCAGTTGAAAACAAATTGCTGTCTCAGTTGCAACGTCAAAACGGTTTTATTGATGAAGTTATTGACAGATTTGCTTGATGTGCAGAGCGCCAAATGCTTCTATTGTGTCGATAATACGACATAAGTTTAATAAAAAAAATTCCCATCCAAAAGTATATCAATATTTCATTGTATTGAAAAACACAAACGAATATTCATTTCTCAAGCGTTATCTTTCATTTACAACGGACTGTCACAACAACTGATTTCATACCACATAAGCAGTGCACAACCCGTAAATGTCGTTACGAGACGCCTCAGCTTACAGCAATAACAACGTCACGTCTGTGTTGTTTAAGCTGATACTTTATTCAGTTTTCGAAAGGCATTGATAAAAATTGTTGGTGTTGAGTTGGAGTTTAAATTTAAATGATTGAAAAAAATATGTAGAAGATATTTTTTCTTCAATAAATTTTCTTTTCTTTGTGTTTTTAAAATTCTCAAAAAAGTATCTAGCTTTTTCTAGAGTGCCAATCGATTTCCTGCGATTTCTTCTTCTTTGACACAATGTTTGAACAATTCACAGTTTTCGAGCTACAACTAATTAAAAAAACTGTATGTAAAAATTGAACAACTCTTTTTAAAAACTATTCTTGAGTCAATGAGAAACAAATGGTTTGTCAAACTCTAACAAAGTTCCATCCAAATCGGAGTATGTGAAGTCTGCTAAGTGGTTACCATGACATAACTTTGAACGATTTTTAATAAGATTCTTTAGCTGCATCCATTACGATGAAAACTATGACAACTACGTACTCGATAAACGATAATTTGAGAATAAAAATGCACAGGAAAAATATGAAATAACAGATATAGCTTGATCGGAGAAATAGGTATAAAGCGAGAGGACTAGTGTTTGATGGACAGAGAAGATGTTTGGATGTAAGGTATCGGTCGGGTGACGGATGCCAGGATGTAGACCATGTTCGATGTACGTTGCTACTATGTCTGTTTCGCGTTTTAGAGTGACTAAAACAAGATCAGAGTGGCAAAATGGTAGCGCGTATGCACGGAATGCATAAGAACGCAGGTTCGAGTCCTGTCTCTAAGCGTATCTTTTTCCAAAAACTCATCTTTTTTGTTAGTTTTTCTTTCACTTGGCTTCTCTAATATATATTTCCGCTCAGTCATTGCAAAAACTGAACAGATATAGAAATTTCTGAAAAATGTGCTCATTCGGCAAGCAATCTGTAGGTTCAGACTAAAGAAAGCTGTATTCGTCGTACCGATAACCACGAAACAATCGTTCCTTCAGTGAAATATTCTCAAAAATAGTTCAAGTGTAATTTAATAAACCAGTAAATCGACATCTATTGAACAGGGGAACCACATTCATATATTTTTGTGTAAAACAACAGATTTGTCAATATTTTTACCACCCAGATTCAGTGTCACAGATCACAGATATTTTCTCATTCTAGAAAATATCGCGGATCAGCTTCTACCGTAAAATAGAATACTCTGGGTGTTACAACACAGGACGCCGTCGAAGTAGCTCAACAATCGAAAAGGAGGTGTGAATATACAAAGTAACCATTATTGGTGTCAAGTGCTGAGCGAAACTCAACGTCACCGTACGATCGGTACAACAGTACAGAGAGAGAGGGAGGGAAGGGGGACTACAAATCGGATGGAGGTCAAGTTTACCACTGTGAGCTTGGATTCGTGAAAACTAGTTTTCGAACGACAATACATGTAATGACATCGTCAGGGTAGTTAGCATGCGTAATTTCACATCTTATCTAAAATAATATGCAAACTTTGCCACAGAAACCTACTCCGTGACTCCGATCTACTTGTTGGTTAAGGTCAAAAACATTTATTTTATGTAATAACTAGTGTTGTCGAGATACACATTCGACAACGTGACAACAGGATTTCTAAAAATAAATGTGTTGTTCTTTGTCAGCCGAAACGGACTCTCGATAAGCGACAATGCGAAGTTTCTGTTATCATGTCCCAGCAGAACACACAATTCAAGTTTCAAAGCATCAGATGTGCCAACACGTCAGCAGCAGATGACAACCAGCTGTTGATAAGAGTTATCTTCTCGTTTCTTACCTTGAATGAGGACAAATCAGTTTCTTGATTCTGCTGTGGGATCGCAAATGAAGATCACGATTGCCCGGAGACACCATTTCATATTTTAATGAACGTACCTGAAAAAAACACAGAACAAACAAGAGAAGATTCAATTGACGTCATAATTTAATGACACATTTCTATGGAATAAGTAAATATTAGTTTATTTTGGGATCTTCATGGATGTCCATGTTGCCTACCTCATAATTCGATGTGATATATAATAGTAAGACAATCAAATTCAGCTCATTAAATTTAAAAGCAAATATTGGAAGCCTTACAACAAGTTTACCAGCTCTCAATCTGCTACAAGTGGAAATATATGTAGTATTGAGCTTTCGCAGCTCCCTTCCCGATTTTCCTTCGAAAAATTCAACCGCCGTTTGTCAAACGTTCGATATACTTTCCGGTTGTAGCGACAAAGAATATTTTCCTAAAATATCTCCAATGACAGTAGTAATCTTATATTAAATAGAAACTTATTGACGGAGAAAGTTCTTCGGAAGTGAAAGTCGGTAAATAGCGTGAAAGGTCACAAACATCATCCGCACTATTTATGAGAGAAACAATATAAATTTTATTCATATATTAGGGCAATGCACCGAAAAAGCGAATATTTCAAATTTTGTTTTCGTAATTTTTTAAATTTGGCTCACTTTTTTCATGAGCATTCTTCACGACCAAATACAGTCAATCTGCATTTTTTCTGAAAGAATAAATTAGTTCTCACTTCCATGATGGCATCAGTTTCTCAATTTTTCGATAAGTGTCTTCTCAGACTCTATCGGTGATAGATTTTATTTGTATGGAGTTGCGCATAAATAAAGAGTGATTTTTTTTGCTGGTATCTTTTTGGCAACACCTTTTTCAACAGATCACGCCTGAATTTAATCCTTTATCGTCGTTTGGCCTATAATTAAATCATGAATGAGCGATGGCAAAGTTGGAGGAAGACTTTTTTATCGAAAAATTGTGTTCAACGACAAAACTCATTTCTGGTTGAATGGATACGTCAACAAGCAAGATCTAGAGTGAAGACCAACCAGAAGCATTGCAAGAGCTGCCAGAAATGAAAATCAACGAAAACAGGCTGGTGGGTAATGTCACAGGCGTAACTGGAGGACGTGAATACGAATAAATCTGACATGCTTTTTATCACATTTCCGAATGATGATAATCGTTCGTATTAGTTGATTTAGGAAATTTACTGCTTCGCTTTCAGAATTGTAACGGTGCATCTATACTGAGATACGACTTATTGACGACAAACATATTCTACCATACTAATAAATAACACGGAACAAAAGAAAGTTAAAACTTTTTCTGATCCCCCCAGTGGTGTAATGATGCCTTTCTCATATTACTTATATTTTCAAAAATATTACTAGAAGATTCTGCGAAAAACAATTTTTTTGAAATCTTGAGTAAAATAAAAAACTTTCTTTGGGTAGAAACTAATATAATCTTTTTAATTTGTAAACAGTTGTGTAAAGTTAATAAGAAGTTTTCTTTATTTTGCATCGTCGCACTAAATGATTAAATATCCTATAGGTCTGGAACTGGAAAACAGGCCCAGATGAAATTAAACAGCAACCTACTGATACTGTAGGAACTTAGAATTTTTTACTACTATTGATTTTTTAGTTTAAAAGTGACATTATTTGACACAAACTCACATACAGACATTGCTCAGCTCGATAAACTGAGACGAATGGTATAGAACACTCAGCCCTCCGGACCGGACCAATTATCTAGTGAATTTTTCAAGTGATTGCATAAATTTTCTATATAAAAAAGGCAATGAGAAAAGCATCGTTATCATGATTTTGTAATAACACTAACAAGTAGGTACAAATTGAATAAAAGTTATACAAATTTACATATTTTTCACCGGAAAAATATAGATTTAAACCCCGCAACGCTATAAGAAATTGAGCAAAGTATGCTGCGAACGGAGCAAAGCCGCACGTACCAGTTTTGCATCGTCGTTTTCAATGACGATTTAAATGTTTTGACACTCATCACCCTATAATTTCGGAACCGGAAGTCTGATCTGGATGAAATTGCACAATATACTGACAATGAGAGCTTTAATTTGAATCATGATTTGTGAAAATCGTTGTAACCGTTGCTGAAAAATCGAAGCGAGTTCCGTTTTTGGAGCTTTTCTTCACTATTATCGGTGCTTCCGAAAGCAAAAACCGGTAGTCCTAGAGTAGTGTTATATATTCACTAACAAACAAGATTTGCCAACTAGCAGAAAGTTTTATAAAAATGTGCACCTAGTTTCACAATCGCTTGTGAAAAAATACTCATGAAAATGAAAAATTTTACTAATCGCTCTGTAATTCCGGAACTGGAAGTTGGATCTGGATCAACTTCTCGGGGACTTTTTAAAGAATTTCAAGACCTTTCATTTTCATCTCAGTTTGTGAAAATCGGTTAAGAAATTTCAGAGAGAAGTGAGTGCACTTTTTTCCTAAATTTACATTTCTTTATAATTCCGGAACCGGAAGTAGAATCCAAATGAAATTCAGGTGAATTGTATAAGACCACAAGACCTTTCATTTGCATCTAAGTTTGTGAAAATCGGTAACGCCATCTCTGAGAAAAGTGTGTGACTATTTTTTTCCTTTTTTTGGTGAATATCACTCCCGTAATTCCGAATCGGAAGTCGGATCGGCAAAAAATTTAACAGCAGTCTATGGGACCGTAAGACCGTAAGCTAACATTTTCGCGGTTGTCATTACATAATTGCATTCAGATGTCAATTTTCTCATCTTTTTTCCGCGTAAAATTTTGATCATTTTCAATGTTATAGTAGAGCAATTCCAGGAATGAGTAGACGAAAAAGTGACAAAATCAGAATCGACCTTCTCCGATTTGTATGAAACTTTACACGTGGCTTCAGTATGGCAAATCATAAGTTTTGAACCGATTGAGAGGTCAATCCGACTCACGACTGATTTTTAAAAAGGTCGTATGTATTTTTGCATTTCACAAATATTGCCTTTTTCAAATCGCTGTAACTGGCGTTCAGGAAGAAGTTGTAGAGAATCGATTGGGCACTCTAAAAAAAATACACTGAAAAAAATGTTTGATTTTTTTTCAATAATTACAAAATGATCCGAAAAAGTTAAATAAAAAAAAGCATGGTTTTAATTTTTTTTTGATAATTTTTATTTTCAAGCTGTTATTAAAACTTACAGATTGATGGCTATCCCATCCGTGCCTTTTGAAAAATGAAGAAGTTACAGCTAAAACAGTTTACGGGTCTCGTAATTCGGAAACCGTTCATCGTACAAAAATGGCGTCCAGGAAGAAGTTGTAAGGAATCAATAGGGCACTTTAAAAAAAATATACACTAAAAAAAATTGATTTTTTTTCTCAATAATTTCAAAATGAACCAAAAAATTTTTTTTAAAAATCAGGGTTTCGATTTTTTTTTGATAATTTTTATTCTAAAGCTCTTATTAAAACCTACAGATTGATGGCTATCTCATCCGTGCCTTTTTAAAAATGAAGAAGTTACAGCTAAAACAATTTACAGATATATTCGAAATTTCAAGTTCTCGTTGAAAGATAATCATTTAAACAGTAGAATTTTATTCTACAGGTTAAAGGCAATAAATTTGTTCATGATATCCTTTATTCTAAAAGTAGCTGTTCTTGAGATACTTGGACATTTAATTATAACACAATTTTTTACTGTTTTCGGTTTTTAACGATATCAAACTAACTAGAGATTATAAGAAGAGAAAGAATATGAAATTATAGAGCCATAGTACTCAAGGAAGAGCAAGGATGTGAAGAATAAAGTGCGGAAAAGTGAGACGTGACAAGGGTCATTTAAGTAAGCAGAAGGCTTCTCGTATCTAAACTTTTACCTTCCACCAGAGGAGTTGAACTTACGCATCTTAGCGATACGAGTCATCCGAGTCTCTGATATGTCAGTAAAAAAAAAGTAAAGTAAAGGCAAAGGCACAATTTTTTATATTTCCATCAATTGTTTATTTGCTTGCTATATCTACAATTATTACATGTACATGAATAATTCTTAATTATATTTAAGGTTTTTATATTTACTTGAACCAGAAACCTAAATAAATTCAGTTGAAAAATTCAGGTTCAGAATCCAGATCATGAATTCAGTTCATAATAAATTTAGTTCAAGAATTATGAAACTGGACTCATTTTCAGGATTGTATGATAAGTTCCAAAATTTAGTTCCAGAAATCAAGTTCCGAATTTAGTTTAAGCTTGCAGTTTCTGTATTTTGGAAACGAATTCAGGAACTGAATTCAGAACTTAAGGTAAAATGTAGCGGAATGCGAAAATCGCGTTTTTGATCAATTATTCAAAAACTAGACCGATTTTCGAAAAACCAAAAACACTTCAGTTTTCAAAATCAAATTTATCATAACTAAGTATTCTTAGAATTTTGAAATTTTGCTTTGCCGAGCCGTAAGTGGTTTTTGAAATGTATAAACGGTTACTGTTTCGTTCCACGGAGATAATTTTAGAACTGAAAAGTAGTGTTTGTAGCAGAATTTCACAAAGAATCTGAAAATGCAACTCAAAATTATAAAATTTTAGCTAAAACAACCGAAATTTGAAAAAGTTTAAATAAACTGTTCCGCATTATTTTTTATTGCTTGCCGCTGCTGTTTCGTATTGAGGTGGTTTGAGAAATGCACGGTGGGCACGGTGGCATTATATTATGAGCAAAAATTACGTATAAAATTTTAACGCGAATTTATGAAGCATTGGGTTTTGTGTTGAAATAAAAACGAGTTGAATACAATAAAATGGGTATTGTAAGAAATTGTTTGTTTTCTAAGTAACTGTCATTTATAATGCTAATAATGTCCAATTCAGTTGAGTTCAATGCATTGATTTTTTTTTTTTCATAAATACGTTTATTTCATAGGCAATATACATAAGTTTTTCTTCGCCGTGGCATCCACAATACATAGTAGTTTAAACCTAATACATTTCGAATATCATATTAGTATGTTGGTACTCATTAGTTAATCTAAACACTGTTTTTATCAAGCGAGTTGCTATTTTAAATTACATTAAATAAAATACATTTATTTTGTACATGATCTTATAACTATTTCAGGATTGTTTGTATCAGTTCACCACTTATATTCAATATCCTATAGTTGGCTATTGGTTGAACTCATGGAAGAGAAAACAGTTTAACATAAAATAAAATTTAAATTGGAACTCCAATGGATTTAATGAAATGATAAAGAAGTTTCATGTATGGAAGGTCACGACAAGCAAGAATGTCGCGAACTGGGACATTGGATAGCCTACCTTGGGTACGCAAGGAATTTATTAGTTGAGATCTGACATCACGAAACTCCACGCATGTCCAAACAACATGGTCAATATCGCGGTAACCTTCGCCGCAAGCACAATGATTAGTCTCGGAAAGTCCAATTCGAAGGAGATGTGCATCTAACGTGTAGTGATTGGACATGAGTCTGGACATCACACGAATGAAATCTCTACTCACATCCAGTCCCCTGAACCATGCCTTTGTCGATATTTTAGGAATAATTGAGTGCATCCACCGACCCAGATCATCTTTATCCCAAGAAGCTTGCCAGCTGGCAAGTGTTCTTTGGCGAGACGCGCTATAGAATTCGTTGAAAGCAATCGGTCTCTCATAAATTTCACCCTCAATAGCACCACGTTTGGCTAAAATATCGGCTCTTTCATTGCCTGGAATGGAGCAATGAGCCGGAACCCAAACTATTGTGATTAGATAATTATTATTCAATATGTCGTTCAGACACTGTTTTATTTTACCCAAGAAAAACGGTTCATTTTTGCCAGCAGCGTTTGAGCGAATGGCTTCAATTGCACTCAGACTATCTGTGAAGAGGAAATAATGGTTTGGAGATAATGTGACGATTACATTCAAGCTATAATGAACTGCTGCTAACTCTGCTATATAAACAGATGCAGGTTCTTGAAGCTTGAATGAGGCCGAAACATTATTGTTGAACATACCAAACCCTGTCGCTTCTTCCATTCGCGACCCGTCCGTGTAAAACATTTTCTCAGAGTTAATATGCCTGAACTTACTTGAAAATATTTTTGGGATTTCCATAGAGCGTAGGTGGTCCGGGATTCCACGCACTTCGCGCTGCATGGATGTGTCGAAAAATAAAGTTGAGTCAGGTACATTTAGGAGGCTGACACGGATAGGAATATATCTTGAAGGGTTGATTTCCTGTGACATATGGTTAAAATATACTGTCATGAATTTTGTTTGAGATCGAAGCTCGACTAGTCGTTCGAAATTATTAATTACCATGGGATTCAGCACATCACATCTTATTAGCAGGCGTGATGAAAGCTCCCAAAATCGATCTTTTAATGGAAGAACTCCCGCCAGAACTTCAAGACTCATTGTATGTGTCGAATGCATGCAGCCTAAAGCAATTCGCAAACAACGGTACTGAATTCGCTCAAGTTTGATAATATGAGAATTTGCAGCGGAACGAAAACAAACGCATCCATATTCCATCACTGAAAGTATCGTTGTCTGATACAATTTTATTAGATCTTGCGGATGAGCACCCCACCAAGACCCTGTTATTGTTCGAAGAAAATTTACTCTTTGTTGGCATTTCGTTATCAGATACCTAATGTGTCCTCCCCACGTGCATTTGGAATCAAACCACACCCCGAGGTATTTGAAAGTCAAAACCTGTTCGATTATTCTTCCCATCATATGAAGCTGAAGTTGCGCGGGATCATGCTTTTTTGAAAAGACGACCAGCTCTGTTTTCTCCGCAGAGAATTCGATACCAAGATGAACAGCCCAAACGGACAATTTATCTAAGGTATCTTGCAATGGTTTTTGCAGATCAATAGCTTTGGATCCAGTAACTGAAACCACGCCATCATCTGCCAATTGTCTTAGTGTACATGGGGTTACTAGACAGCTGTCAATGTCATTCACGTAAAAATTATAGAGGAGCGGACTGAGGCATGAGCCTTGCGGGAGACCCATGTAGCTAATTCTGATTGTTGCCAAATCGCCATGTGAAAAATGCATGCGTTTCTCTGACAAAAGGTTGTGCAAATAATTATTTATAACCGCTGGGAGTCCATGTTGGTGGAGCTTGTCTGAAAGAACATCAATGGAAACTGAATCAAATGCTCCTTTAATGTCTAAAAATACAGATGCCATTTGTTGCTTTTGAGCGAAGGCAATTTGGATGTCAGACGAAAGTAATGCAAGGCAATCATTCGTCCCTTTATTTCTACGGAAGCCAAACTGAGTATCTGACAACAAACCGTTCGTCTCGACCCAAGTGTCGAGACGTCGTAGAATAATTTTTTCGAACAATTTTCTGATGCAGGACAACATCGCAATGGGTCTATATGAGTTGTGATTGGAAGCTGGTTTCCCCGGCTTTTGAATGGCGATAACTTTCACTTGTCTCCAGTCAGGTGGAACAATATTTTGCTCAAGAAACTTGTTGAACAATTCCAACAAACGTCTTTTTGCGAGGTCGGGCAGATTCTTCACCAAGTTGAATTTAATTCTGTCCAATCCAGGAGCGTTATTGTTACAAGACATGAGTGCTATGGAAAATTCCATCATTGAAAAGGGGCTATCAATGGAATCATCATTTGAAGAAGACTCCCTAACAATGCTATGCGTAGGAACGGAATCTGGACAAACTTTCCTCGCAAAATCAAATATCCATCGATTCGAGTACTCCTCACTCTCATTTCCTACGTTACGATTCCTCATTCGTCTGGCCGTATTCCAAAGAGTGCTCATTGAGGTTTCTCTTGACAAACCTTCCACAAAATGTCTCCAATAGCTGCATTTCTTAACCCGAAGTATGTTCTTGTACTTGGTTTCTAAAACCAAGAATTTTTCAAAATTCTGAGGAGTTCCTCCTCCTCGTTTTAAAAACGTCTTGAAAGCATTTTGTTTCGCGTGTTTAGCATCTGAGCACTCTTTGTCCCACCAAGGATTTGGAGGTCTTCTGTTAGACGATGGACCAAGAAATCGTTTGGTTTGGGCTTGTTCTGCGGCCTCCAGAATCGAACAAACGAGGAAGTCATATTCTTCAAGTGGGGGAAGCTCTTCCATTGAAGTTAAGACACTTGAAATATTACTTTGGTATTTAATCCAGTCAATATTTTTTGTCAAATCATATGGAATATTAACTGAATTAGCAATGCCTTTGTTACTGCTAATTGAGATGATGATTGGTAAATGATCGCTACCATGTAAATCAGGAAATACTTTCCAGGTGCAATCTAGTCGAATTGAAGTCGAACAAAGAGATAAATCTAATGCACTTGGACGTGCAGGAGGTCTTGGGATCCGTGTCATGCTACCCATATTTAGTACCGTCATGCTAAAATTGTCGCAAATATTATATATTAGAGATGATCTGCTATCATTGTAAACGGAACCCCACATCATTCCGTGCGAATTGAAATCTCCTAAAATCAAACGTGGAGCAGGAAGGGCTTCGACAATTTCATTAAGCTGTCGTTGTCCAACTTGAGCTCTTGGAGGAATATATACCGAAGCAATGCAAATGTCCTTTCCTTTAATGTTTATTTGACAAGCAACAACTTCTATACTAGAAGTCGAAGGAATGTTTAATCTATAAAAGGAATAACATTTCTTAATTCCTAAAAGCACTCCACCATACGGGGAGTCTCTGTCGAGACGTATAATGTTAAAGTCATTAAAATTTAAGGCTATGTTTGATGTAAGCCATGTTTCGCACAAAGCAAATACATCACATTTTTGACTATGCAACAAAACTTTAAATGAATCAAGTTTTGGCATGATGCTTCGACAATTCCACTGCAGGACAGTGATTGAATCATTTGCGGCGGATGATAAATTATCCATCAAATGATACAAAACCTGTAAGAGCTGGCCATTGAGCTGATAACTGTTTCAAAAAAGTTCTAGCTATTGGAAGGAATGCTGTTATGATGGTCTTTAGAGGTTCAGAAATATTGAATGCAGCGAAAATCCATTCTACAATTTCCGAAAATTTCAGTAATCCTGTTGGTGAATGTGAAATGGAGCCCACTGGATTATTGTCTTTTCTTGAGCTAGTTCCTGGATTGGTTTGTGAATTTGACAAACCAGGAGGCACAGTTTTTGGTTTTAAATTTGGCTTTTTAGCTTTAACACGGGGATCTTTTTTTGAAGGTATAATTTTAGGTGTCTTTTTTGGTATTTTGTGGTTTGTTAATCTCCTCTTAACAGACCCTTGAGGAGTGACAAACGAGGTATCTTCACTATTTCCGTCAGAGTCAGATTCCTCTGGCTCCGCAAGATTTGAAAAACCGTTTTCGGTTTCCAAAGGGGAGACATGTATGACCGTTTTGAGCATTTCTGCATATGTGCGCTTAGACCGTGCTTTTAAAGAAAGCTTCATTTTGTCTTTACGCAGCTTAAATGCAGCGCACACTGAAAGATCATCATGAGGGCTTTCCCCACAATAAACACATTTTTCAACATCTTTATCGCAAAGATTATCCTTATGAGGCCCTTGACATTTGATACATTTGGACTTATTACTACAGTAAGTAGCTGTATGTCCGAATTTTTTACAGTTCGTGCAATTCATAACATGCGGTACGAAAAGCCGAACAGGAAGACGAATTTTATCGATATAGACATGGCTAGGCAATGCAGATCCGGCAAATGTTACGCGAAACGAATCTGAGGGACGATAAGACTTTTTTCCATCGACAATAGATGCTGAGTACAATTGTTTGCACTCGAGTATCTTAACTCCCTCAAGCATGGAGTTTTTAAAACGGCCAACTCCATTTTTAAGTAAATCATCTGCTGTCAGACTTGCTTCAGTCACAACACCGTCAATTTCTACCTCCTTCGATGGAATGTAAACTCGATATTCAATAGCAAATAATTTACAGGTTACAATATCGTTTGCCTGTTTCAAGTCGTTAACTACAACTCGAATTTTATCTCTATTAACCTTACAGATTTCTTTAACTTCAGAGAAATGTGATGTCAAATCCTTTGTAATTTGCATCAAGTTTAAAATCTTTTCTTTTTTTCGAAGATAGACTATCCATGGCCCAGTGGTACCCTGTGGATAATGTTTAGCCCTCGGAGTATTTAAACTTTTACTAGTATCCGGAATCGGATTCGGATGATCTTCCATGAGATCATCCATTACATTAAATTTTTTTTGTAAATTAATAATACCAAAATAAAAACTTATGTTTAGTAAAATTTCAGATATAAGAAATAAAAAATAAATTAAATTAAATCTACCTTGTAGCTGATGTCTCTGTTCCTTTATCGTGAAGAACGACGTGAAGCTCTTCCAACGATTTCCAATTGGCAGTCTTTTGCTGTTTCCAATTGGCAGTCTTCTGTCGTTTACTGCTATCTCAGTTGCTCTGCCGTCGTTGTGAACACCACTGCACTTGCTGTACCTGACCCCAGGTACAGTGCTTTTGCTCTTGGTGGCGATCAAATGCGATGCTTGCAGTGTAGCACCTCGCGATATATGCCGTCTCTTTTGATCCTACGCAGCGTACAAATTCTGGTACCTGGTAGATCAGCACTGGGTTGCTTTAGCACCTCTGTGCCTTTGCACCCCTTCGTCTTCGCACCTTTATGCGATGGCACCTCTGTGACTCGTCACTTCTATGCTCTCGCACCTCTGTGTCTCTACACCTCTGTGCGTATGAACGGGATGGCCTTCGTTGCTAGCTTTCCAGTCGGGAAACGCCCCGAATATTGCGTTTGCTATGGGCAGTTTAACTACCTGAAGCTTAGAATTGTCTCGGTAGCAGCCGTTAACTCACGAGCCAGTACAATCGAAACACAACCTCTTCGCTTGAATGGTTTTTACTGAATGATCAATGCATTGATGTTGCTGAAGCAATAAAGCCTGGCTGTGTGATATCGTATAACAGGTATTATTTTAGGTTGTAGCAATTATTATAGCAAAACTATAACTTCATCATTGACAAGCTACTGAATAAAATACAAACCAAGTATTATCGTGATACAAACAATGTGATAAACATTGAAAAACAACAGGCATATACATGGTTAGCAAGTTGGTCAATACATATACATATAACATCTTGTTAGTCATTCATAATTAGTCATGATTTATAGCTCTAGTGTAAGAGTAATCATTAACAATAACGATTGAATTAGCATATATTCAAAGTGTGAAGGATTCAAAAATCCATTACATCCAGTCTTTTTTACAAGCCAATATAACGAGAGGTAAGCCCACTGCGCTCAATCATTGAAAAAAGTTCTTGTTTCTATGTGTCCGTTTTTCCTGGTATGCTTTGGGCGACGGTTCGTTCAACTGTACCGGATAAAATTTTGCGCGCATTTTATGACGCTACATTTCACCTTAAGTTCTGAAGTAATTAAGGGTTGAAACTGAATTCAGCTTTGGAATTCAGTTCTAGAACCCAGTCTAAGATTCAGTTCCCAAATGCAGATCCAGTATTCCAAAGCTGAAGGCGATTACAGACAATCTGTTTTTGCTGCTACTGGTTGAAGGCGACTGCTTACCACGACGTCGGAAAAGCGAATGAGAGCGCTACCTAAGCGTTTGATGCTTTATGCCACGCAGAACCTCTGTTGTTGCTGCTGTCGGTGGAAGCTCCTCACCACGACGTACGACGTGCTTTACACGATGTAGTTCCGTGTAAACCACCAAGACCCAGTCCAGTTGAACATCGGGGCTGATAAGGAGTGTATCGAAAATAAGCTATCCACAAATTTTTCTTTTTAATTATGATAAAAACGATTTTTTATTCAAACTAAAAATTGATCCTTTATTGTACGAGGTTAAACTTGAGCATAATGAAAACCGGATGAAATTTAAGTCATTCCTTCATGAATGTTCGAACTTTTGAACGAACGCTCTTTATCAAGTTCCGGACATGTGTTGCATCGCATTTTTTAGACGCTTGAGTCCAATTTTTTTTTACTCCTGCATGTTCCCAGCTGCCTTACCAGTCTTCTTGAAGATCCTCTTCACGTAACGCCCAATAACGTTCGATGGGTCGAATTTGGTGGATTGATATTTTTCTCAACGAAATTTATACTTTTTCCGCAAGCCAGTTCAGAGTGGTTATGGCATAGTGAGCCGAGGCTAAAGCCGGCCAAAACAGTGAAGGTGTACTATGCTTCTTATATAAAGACAGCAATCTCTTCTGGAGACACTCAGATCGATAGATTTATGCAATTATAGGCCCTTATTACCGTTCTCACTTCCACTTTCACATTCACTTCACTTACATGTCACTTCACTTGATTTTACTTATCACCGGTATTACGCATAGTGAAGTGATCACTGTGGTAGAAAAAACTAATTTTTTTCAACAAAATGTTGGTGGCGTGATGTTCATAATGGCATCAAGTTTATACAAGTAATTACTTTTGTCTCTGAAGCGACTTCCGTAATGAAGACCTACATTCACTTCACTTGATTTCCACCGTGAAGTGATACCCATAATAAGGGCCACAGTCACTTTACTTGGTTGTCACCGTATAGTGACACCGGTAATGAGGGCCATAGTTATGGTAGTGTAAAAAATGGTTCACTTCAAACCACAGGAACACATTGCTTGCCATACCAGTACCTTTCGACCGAATTTCTCCACTTGAATCGACCTGTCCGCATCGTTCACATCCTCCCCAACGACGACAGTAAAGTGTTGTGGACCTGGAAGGGTTTTTTGAGTCCTCTTTTACATAAGTCTCATCGTCCATCAAAACGTATACATCCGGACACTGTAAAAGACGCCAATACAATTTCCGTGCCCTTGTTGCTGTCGCTTTTTCTGTTCTACACTTTGTTTCGAGATTTTCTGCATCTTGTAGGTCTTCAAGTAATTTAGCCTCTTAATACGCTGGATCATTCCGACACTCGTTCCTGCTTTTTTGGCCAAATCACGTATTGACATTGATTTGTTCCTCATGATTAGAGATACCACTTTCTGGTCCAGTTTCGGGTTGGAAGAACGGGGTTTTCTGCCTCTTTCTTGTAGCTCATCCAAAGAATAGTGTTCCCCAAACTTATTAATGATGGTTTTAACATAGGCATGATGAATTCCAAACCGCTTCGCCAATTTTCGCATAGTAATACCCTTCTCACTTAGCCATGTGTCCAGAACCTTAATTTTCACTTCCATTTCAATACGCGACATTTTGAAAACGCAGAATTCCAACCGCACAAACAAGTAACCAAACGAAAGCTGGCAGCCAAACGCACAGCATGCTGTGATTTGAGCATAAGCATTTGTATCACGAATACATGCGTACAACACAAATAGATGTGGATAGCTTATTTTCGATACAGTCCTTATTATCCTGTCTATTCCAAAACCGTCGTAGCGGCAAGCTTTGAGAAAACTTAATTTTTGAGATAGTTGTGGTTATCTCGCACTGTTGAAAATTTAATCATAAAGACTTATGCTGTTGTGTTTAGTACAACTCGAGATATTCACGTTTAAGTTCTACCCAATCTTCCACAGGGCGAATTTTGAAAAGACGAGGTCCCGAAACCATTTTCCTATCCGGGAGAATCGTTTTCAGCTTCGTCGCACATTTAATTTTTCAGTAATTGATCTTTTAACCTGTTTCACGTCAAGTATTAATACAAAATTAATTCAATTGCTTAAAAATAAGTTTAAGTTTCATATCTAATTTTAGGATGGCAAACTGCATGTGGAAATGCGCAATAATAATCCATTCAGAAACTCGGTGTACAAGAAATGCAGTCAACATTGTCAGCGTTGATCATCATATTCCGGTGCGGACCGATCGGATTAAAATCCCTATTAGTTTCACATACCGTTTCGAATGAAATAAATTTCCGATCACTTGGCGGTACTTGGCGTGCAGTAAACCGGCCCAGGGTATGCAATGTAACTGAGCCTGCAGGTCAGAATTAGCTCACCAGTTGCCCAGTTGGAGTCCCACCGCCAACACAAATCATTATAAATAAATGCAGGAAACTGTAAACGATGTCGTTTTGTGAAGCTTTCGGGAGAAATCAAACGTTACGCAAGAGCTCTGTTTCGTGTTTTAGTTCACGGAAATGCTTTGCATCCACCGCCGAAGCTGTTCTGTTAGCCTGTTAGCCAATCAAGTATAGAAAATGCAGACTAATTTACTGTTGAGTATGTGGATCTGTTGATAGATTTTAAAACCCCTGAAAAAAGGTATTTTTCATATAGAAGTATTAATTTTCAAATGTTAATTTTCAAATGTTAATGTTAAAATCACTGCCTTCTGTTTGTATGAGAAAAAACATCACTCTACCATTACGGGGATTGATCAACAAAGATTTTTCTACAAACGCAAAGCAAATACAAATCGGAACCCTTGGGCCATCTGCGACCTCGCTGGCGGTGAAGGTTGCAATTGACAAGGTGGCTTACGTGAACGTGTGCAATGACTGGACATTTTGTGCGGTGTCCTCCCCGCATACGTCGCTGCACGGCTATCGGCACGTCGGTGCATGCGTGCTGCTGCTGCTGACCTGTTCGAAATCATCAAACGATATGCGTTCGAAGAATTCAAGTTGAAATTTCGGTGCAGATTTGGATGCCGTGATAAGAATGACAAGTGTTCAGCTAATCATACGTGAGTGGCAAAAAATATGTGGGCCAAGGATGTCGAGACATTCCAAATGGTGCAAATTATGAACCGTTCCGCCCAATTATAGTTTCCCTCTTGGGAATGTGCTAGTAGTATTATCGATCGTTCATAAGACTATTTTTTCGCTTAGTCATAAAACCATTACTCTCAGGTGGCATTCAGTTCTACAGCAACCCCTGGTAGCTGATTAAGTAATCCCCTCTCAATCAGATCAGTCTCAGGTAAAATAGTTTTCATGATAATTTACAAAACCACCAATCGAAACGGATCCGCCGTCAGAAAAAAATTACGGCCGCGATCTAAAATATTCTTTCTATAGAGTAAAAACAATAAATCTTACCGCGGTTATCCGTCATCGTATGTCTTCAAATTTATGAAAGCAATAAAAACACTGAACGACTCTTTTAATCGCGCTCCTTGAGATCTTGTTTACAGGCTGCAATCCCGCAGCCGCTACTCACAATATTGCATCAATCTTCGCTTGTTGCACCAGACCATTCGCAGACGACAAGGTCCCAAGCAAATGTATTACTGCATTATAGTGCAGTCAGACTGTAGCTTTTGTCCGACCACCGGAACAATAAGCTGTAGTATAGAAGCCTATCCAGAGCGAATCGAAAAAAACTACTTGCGATAATACAGTAACGTTAAAATTGACAGAACGATTTATTTAACTACTACTGTGCGATCCGGTGGTGTAACAAGTATGAACTGTGTCACAGAATTGTACATATATGGGTGAAATTCGTTCATCTCAGTAATAACGTATTTCGTAACCATCAATTTATGAGAGCAGTGCAATTGTAAAAAAATCGATGCAACGCCAGAGTGAATTTCATAATTATTTCCGTACCTGAACTGTTGTTCTCTAAATCCTAATAATTATGACCACATATTTTATTATTGCTCAGTTTTCAATTGGTCATAAGAAATAATAGGCATATTCAATAAACGCGGTTTATTTTTATAGTAAATATAAAAATATCTCAATTTAGTTTTTGCTTCTGGCATCGTATAATCAGTCAGGTACGATTTAGTTTCATATTCACCACAGTGCTGCCCGAAACTTCAATGAAAGCAGCCGTTAATCGAAACACTCATGCAAAAGGACAGAAATTTTCGTATTGTTAGACATTCGAAGAACATCGTGGATGAAAAAATACAATCAAACAAAGGGTGACTTTTAAATCCACCTAGTTGTGTAATGATGCCACTCTCACATTACATATATTTTCAAAAACATCACTAGAAGACTCTGTCAAGATTTTTTTCAAACTTGAATTTAATTAAAAACTTTATTTGGTATAAACTACCATCATCTTTTCAATTTGTAAGCAGTTATGTCAAGTTAATATAGATTTAAATGTGGCAACCCTGCATGCTATACAAAATTTAACAAAGCAAGGCGGTGGCGTTTTCTTCTTCCGTACCAGCACGTGCCCATGTGTACCGGGTTTGCATCATTTCGTATGACAGTTTGTAAGTTTTGATACCTATTGCCCTTTAATTTCGGAACCTGAAGTCGGATCTGGATGAAATTGCACAGTACCTTTTAAGACACTGAGGGCTTTAATTTGAATCATGATTTGTGATAATCGGGTTAACCGTTGCTGATAAATCGAAATGAGTTTCGTTTTCGTTTTGGACCGGGTACTAGTAGCCCCAAAGTAGATTTATATATCCACTAATTAACAGGTCTACCAACTAGATGAATTTAGCAGTAAATTTTATAAAAATTGGCATCTCGTTTCGTCATCATTTTTGAAAGAATTCTCATAAAATTGATTTTTTTTTCACTTATCGCACTGTAATGCCGGAACTAAAAGTTGAATCTGGATCATTTTTCGATGACTTTTTCAAGAATTTCAAGATCTTTCATTTGCATTTTAGTTTTAAAAAATTGTTTAAGAGATTTCCGTGAAAATTGAGTGCGCATTTTCTCATAGACACGGAACGACCGAAATTAGCTCTGCGCCTAATTCGTATTACTGTTTTTGAATTAGTTGATTTTAACAACAAAATTTCCAAAATAGCTATACAATTAGGTAAAATTTAGAATTTACTTTGCTGAAAAAAACTCTTATTTTTAGAGAATTTGTTTAGTTGGCGAATATCCTGGACACAAACCAGCAATATTTCAATCCAACACGAAATTCTCATTGACAACTACTTTTGTTATTAAAATCAGCAAATTTGTTTCTATTTATCTATCACCATCATTACTGAATGACATCACAAAGAAAATAAAAATGAAATTGGTTTCATTAACAAGTTTATTAGCCAAAAACTCATGAGAAATGTCAAAGCAAAACAATCCATTAAAAAGCTAAAAAGGACAGTCTTGTTGAAACTACTCGCAAATTGTTCTGATGTTTTCCGCATGTGTTACGATATATCCATATATAAATTTCTAAACCGATATGTAAAAATGACGTAAACTCTTAGTGGAAAGTGTATTTATTCAGAATTTGTGCGCATTTGAAGCGATTGTGCGTAATAATGTTTTTTCGTGGAACAGTGAAGTGAGTTTCGAATGTTGCACTCTTATTGTATATGTCAAATGATGTTTTTTGTATCTTCCAACCTTCCGGGCTACGCCGTCCGGTGTACTACTTGTATTCGGTTTTTGTTTTCCGAGCGCTCAAAGTTTTCAGTGAGAGAGTCGATTTCGCGAAGTCGAATGAAGAAAACAGCGTTTTAGAAGAAATTTTTTTAAAAAGATGTTTATGTTTATTTTATGGCTTTTTCTCCAATACAACATCGTTATTATACCTGGCAATATAAAAAACGCGACTGAAATTTTTTTCGGTAGTAGTGTGCCATCTAGTGGTTAGTAGTCATTACGGTGTAAACGTTTTTTCGGTGACAGTGAAGCATATAGTTGCAAATTGTCGAACCCAATTCTACCATTTATGTTGGTTGAAAACAACGTTTTATTTCTCTAACTCAACTTTAAAATTAGTTGAATGGAAATTAAGTGTGCCTTAGCTAAGAAATGACAGCACGTTTAATTGGTGAATTCAACTAAAAAAATAGCCTTTTCAACAAATATTTCATTATTATTATAAGTATTAGAATTAAAAAATCTAAATTAGCAAAAGTAAGATTTTTTTAGTTGTCTCAAAAAATAACTAACTAAAATCAGAAAATCAACTAATTTTTTCGCCAAAATGCTGATTTCGATCTTTCCGTGGATTTGTACATATTGCCTCGTAATTCTGGAACCGGAAGTGGGATCGAAATAAAATTCAATAGCAATCTATGGGACCATAAGACCTTTTGTTTGAATCTAAGTTTGTGAAAATCGGTTCAGTCATCTCTGAGAAAATTATGTGACATCATTTGTCACATACATACTTACACATACACACAAACAGACATTTTCTAATCTCGACGAACTGAGTCGAATGGTATATGACACTCGGCCTTCCGGGCCTCGGTTGTAAAGTCGGTGTTCACAGCAATTGCATAGCCTTTCTATATGAGAAGGGCAAAATGGTCCAGTTGCTGATGTGCACAGCAAAAAATAGTTACAATTTGTTCATAATTTCAAATTTCTTTATTTATTCTTTATTTCGTCCCCCTCAAAGTAATCCCTCCCGGCCCCAATACACTTGTACCAACTTTTTTTTTCCAATCCTCGAAACAGTTGTTAAGGGGCGGGTAGGGTCTAATAATTTTGAGAAATCATTTATTTTTTCTTTGTATTTTCTTATAGTAAAACATTTCAAGAATATTTTGTGAAATTTTCAGGCATATTGGAACGAAACTCTAGAAGTTATGAACCTTTTTCTATATATATATCTCATTTCTAAGAAGCTTCCTCAAAAATATTTCTCCACCGCCTTATTACTCAATATTTTTCCACGAAAAAATTACTAAATGTTGTTCAAATTATGCTTTTTATTATGCAATTATTTTTTGGAGGCAATTATTTTTTGGAATGATAGCTCTATGAAAAATTTGCAAAAATAGTGTTATTTTTTATCTCAATAATGAAGTAAAACTCACATAATTCTGCGTTTATCTACGAGGGGAAAGGAGGGTTTTAACTGGAGTCTACGTAGTCTCATAATTATATTTTCAATTTAGCTTAGTTAACGAAAGTAAACAATTGCCAAAACACCTGCCAACTATTTCCACTCGTGAAATTGTTGATTTCAATCCTCTAAAAGAAAACACATTTTCTTTTTTATCGTCTACCCAGTAAAGTCGTTTAAGATTTAACAGTTCGGCAGAAAAGTTCGTATCGTTCAATAGAAACACACATTTTTTTGCCAAAATTCGTTTTTATTATTCAACATAATTGCCATCAGAGGCGATACAGCGATTATAGCGATCTTCCAACTTTTCGATACCATTTTTGTAGTACGATTTGTCCTTTGCTCAAAATTGGCCTCAGTTTCAGCGATTACCTATTCATTGCTTCTAAATTTTTTACCAGCGAGCATTCTCTTGAGGTCTGAGAACAGGAAAAAGTCACTGGGGGCCAAATCTGGAAAATACGGTGGATGAGGGAGCAATTCGAAGTCCAATTCGTTCAATTTCAGCATGGTTTTCATCGACTTGTGACAAGGTGCATTGTCTTGATGAAACAAAACTTTTTTCTTCTTCAAATGAGGCCGTTTTTTTGAAATTTCGTCCTTCAAACGCTCTAATAACGTTATATAATAGTCTCTGTTGATGGTTTTTCCCTTTTCAAGGTAGTCGATGAAAATTATACCATGCGAATCCCAAAATACAGACGCCATAACCTTACCGGCCGATTGTTGAGTCTTTCCACGCTTTGGGTTCGGTTCATCGCGTGCAGTCCACTCAGCTGACTGTCGATTGGACTCCGGAGTGAAGTGATGGAGCCATGTTTTGTCCATTGTTATATATCGACGAAAAAATCGGTTTTATTTCGATATAACAGCTCCAAACACTGCTCAGAATCATCAATTCGTTGTTGTTTTTGATCGATTGTGAGCTCACGCGGCACCCATTTTGCACAAAGCTTTCTCATATCCAAATATTCGTGAATAATATGTCCAACACGTTCCTCTGTTATCTCTAGGGTGTCAGCTATCTCGATCAACTTCACTTTACGATCATTGAAAATCATTTTGTGGATTTTTTTTCACGTTTTCATCGGTAACAGCCTCTTTTGGACGTCCACTGCGTTCATCGTTTTCGGTGCTCATATGACCAGTACGAAATTTTGCAAACCACTTACGAATTGTTGCTTCGCCCGGTGCAGAGTCTGGATAACACTCATCAAGCCATTTTTTGGTATCGGCGACACTTTTTTTCATCAAAAAGTAGTGTTTCATCAACACACGAAATACCTTTTTTCCATTTTTTTCACAATAACAAAAGTAGCTTCACTCAAAATGCAATATCTCACAAACTAATAATCAGACAGCTGTCAAATTTATACACGTATCTTTTGAAGGTTGGTACTAACTGAAAATGGTATGGATTTAATTCTAGTGGCGCCCTCTCATAGAAACGATAAGAACTTTTCAGCCGATCTGTTATTGTATATCTTTACCTCTTGCGAGCGAGATAATCATAACTTGAAAACATATGGTATGATATTAGAATTTCCCAAATTTAATTAAAATTGAAGTTCTTCAATTCAAATCCATGTAACTCTTGGTTGACTTTATTATGGGACTGCGCAGAATCATGCAGGTTACACCAACTGAATCGATTTGATGGATAAATTAAATATTCTTTTCTCAATTCTCAATAGAATAGAAAAAAAATTATTGACGTTATCAACAAACGACAAACCTTCTATACATATTTCCACTAACACAAAGTGCCCGACCACCCTCTGATCATCTCACAAAGTCTGAAAATGAACAGAATATCTCTTTTTTTGTCGTGAACGGACTATTCGGACTCTAAAAAAATTAAGTCTCGCTGATTGTATTGTCACAATACTTTCGGCGATATTCGCGATGGATCAACACTACTGACCGATTATGTTTTTTATGAAGCGACCCTACTTCGAAGGGTTTTCGGGGTGTATGTCGATACTTGGTTAAAACTTTACTGGATAAACTTTAGTTCAACCTTATAATGGAATTTCGGTTTGACAGTACCAGAGAACAAAATTTTTTGTAACGCTTGAGTACAATGCTATCAAGTTGTTACCCGGCAGGTTATTGCGGAACCGATCAACCACGATTGTATAAGCTCCAAATACTTCAAAAGCAACAGTATTTAACATTCGCCATGTTTCATTTCATAATTGCATATTCATTTGTCGCTATATTGAAACTGATGATAACTGGTCTGCCTCTGAAAAACATGGAACAGGTTCGAGACATACTTCAAACTCGATGATACGCATTTATAAACTGAAAAAATGAATATGCAACAGAAGCGTAGGTAAACTGGAGCTTGTCGGATTGATCACGCGATTTGAAAATTTCATTTGATCATATCCTATTCGTGGAATAATCTCAGTAATGCGGATATCGTTGAATACCATCGAATTGTTTTCGATTTTTTTCAACAATACTTCAAACCATGAACTCAACCGCTTTGGCAGCTCCAAATCTCGTCACGATGCTACCAAATTAAGAACAGAACCATTCAAGCAAACAAACTATAAACTAGATCCCCAGCATCATAAACAAACTATAAACTAGATCCCAGTAACAATAACCCGAAGCCTACAGCCGATAGATATTACTGATATTACGTTTGCATACGCCATTAGCGGTGATTCGCGGGTTCTTGGGCTCCACTCGCCATCGCTAGTCCACTGAAAACTACCCGTATCCGGATAATACACGGTTTTCGAGAGCGTGCTTCACCGCGAACCAGTTGGTACTGCTTCCAACCGACCAGCAAACACATTTGAATGCTGACTGAAGGAAGGGAAAACATTTTCGCATCATCAGGCAACGGGTCCGGTTGTGTTCGCCGGCGTTCAACGGACCGACTATGGAGATACGCGACAATTATCGAAAGCGCATTTTGAATTTGCGCTAGTAAGCCTTCCAAAGTTGCTTCTTTCCAAACTAAGGTAATAGCTAAATGATGCTTTGAACTGTTGTATCATTTGATTAGTTTCTGTTTGGTATTACTAGCACAAGTGAATCGTTTCCGTATTAGTCCCAATTTTAATTTGTTTTTCACTTGCAACACAGGATGTAGCTGGTACTGTTTTGATTTTCGCTTTCGTTTTTACTATCGATACTGAAGCCGAAAATGGTTGTACTTTCATCTTAATATATTTGACTATATGTTCGATTATTAGGCCGCCGGAGAGCAATTATATCTACAGATTATCATCGTTTCGATTCAAGTTTACTGCAACATGGCGAAACATGCTTGTATTCTCCAATTCGTGGAATATCTCTGACCATGCATGTGCGAGAAAAGAATGCTCAAATGGTAACACCAAGCGAAATGGAAATAGCGAATTCAGTGTGCTAAAGAATAGCAATCGGAATGTTAAAACAAAATGACGTTCGTCCTAGTTCAACACCATCAATTTGATGGGCCACACAAAACAAGGAAGTGTCCGGTTACAAAGATAAGCCTGAATACAATGTAGAATTCGAACTCAATCCCACCCGAGTGATTTAGGGTAATTTGATTTTTATAAAATCTTTTAGGCCTGACACTACCGAACAAATACTAATCAGTTGGCAATTCTAAGTACAGTGCATACTAGTTATAGATTTTGAAAACTTTATCAAAATTACTTTTCAATAGATTTTCTCTTTCGACATCCATTTAGTTACTGAAAAAAGTACGTTCAGCTGTCTTGATAAAGATTTCAGCAGTTGTTTTTCGTTGAACAATAGAAAATACTGTCAAATGACTGTCAGTTCACATTACTACACAGGCATCCTATAGGGTGTACCGTTTAAAATCCGCACAAGCCAACGTCGAATCGTCGCACAGTGATGCCAAGATTTCCGAAATCAAAAAAAAATTCCGGCACTTCATGAATTCTCAGATCACAGTTAAAAGTTTTGAACAACAAATAAGCTCTCCGTATCTTTTCGCAGTTATTGTGAACTTTCTTTTCATCCTTCCAGGTAAAATATATGGCGCAATGATAATGTTTCGTGACTACACGGATAATAAAAACTACCTATTATTTGACTTCTTTCTACTCAATTTTGAGTTCTGTTGAATCTTTTCTCACATTCGCTTCTTCAATTGTTGTCAAAATACAAAGAGCAAATCCACCCAACAGCGAGAGTTTCGATCAATAAGCTGAAATTAAGTAAACCGTACCAATTGACGTTTTTGGGATCTTTCATCGCGACTGCTAATAAGATGTGAGGTACTAGGGGATTCAGTACCTCACATCTTATTAGTACCAATTATTAATAACTTAGAAAGGCTAGTTGAGCTTCAATCTCAAACAAGATTCATGACAGTATATTTTAACCATATATCACAGGAAATCGACCCTTCAAGATATATTCCTATCCGTGACAGCCTCCTAAATGTCCCTCACTCAACTTTATTTTTCGACACATCCATGCAGTGCGAAGTGCGTGGAATCCCGGAACACCTACGCTCGATAAAAATCCCAAATATATTTACAAGTAAGTTCAGGCATATTGACTTTGAGAAAAAAAATTTACACGGACGGATCACGAATTGAAGAGGCTACTGGGTTTGGTATATTCAACAATAATATTTCGGCCTCATTTAGACTTCAAGAAACTGCATCTGTTTATATAGAAGAGTTAGCAGCAGTTCATTATAGTTTGAGTGTAATCGTCACATTATCTCCAAACCATTATTTTCTCTTCACAGATAGTCTGAGTGCAATTGAAGCCATTCGCTCAAAATAAAACAGTGCCAGAACGAGAAATTGAATAATAATTATTAAATCACAATAGTTTGGGTCCCGGTCCATTCCAGGCAATGAAAGAGCCGATAGTTTATCCAAACGTGGTGCTATTGAGGGCGAAATTTATGAGAGACCGATTGCTTTCAACGAATTCTATAGCGCGTCCCGCCAAAGAACACTTGCCAGCTGGCAAGCTCATTGGGATAAAGATGATCTGGATCGGTGCACTCAATTATTCCTAAAATATCGACAAAGGCATGGTTCAGGGGACTGGATGTGAGTAGGTACTTCATTCTTGTGATGACCAGACTCATGTCCAATCACTACACGTTAGATGCACATCTCCTTCGAATTGGACTTTTTGAGACTAATCATTGTGCTTGTGGCGAAGGTTATCGCGATATTGATCATGTCGTTTGGACATGCGTGGAGTATCGTGGTGTCAGGTCTTAACTAATAAATTCCTTGCGTACTCATGGTAAACTATTCAATGTCCCAGTTCAAGACATTCTTGCTTGTCGTGACCTTCCTTTCATGAAACTTCTTTATCATTTCATTAATTCCATTGGAGTTTCAATTTAAATTTTATTTTATGTTAGACTATTTTCTCTTCCATGAGTTCAACCAATAACCAGCTATCTTATATTAAATAAAAGTGATAAACTGATACAAACAAACTTGAAATAGTTATAAGATCATGTACAAAATGAATGTATCTTATTTAATGTAATTTATAATAGCAAATCGCTTGATAAAAACAGTGTTTAGATTTACTAATGAATACCAAAATACTAATATGATTTTCGAAATGTATCAGGTTTAAAGTACTATGTATTGTGGATGCCACGGCGAAGAAAAACTTATGCATATTGCCTATGAAATAAGCATATTTATGGAAAACAAAACAGAAACTGTAGAGTAAATATAACTCATCTTTAAATGTTTTTTTTTGCACGTGCCTTACGGAAACTACCTAGAGCCACTTTACCTAAAATTAGGTTATTGAACAGAACCCCTAAATTGGGTGGAATGTATTTAAAATTAAGTAATTTTGCGGTTCCGTGTAGAGTTTTAAACAGATTGGAAAAGGCTGTTACTGGTCAATACTATTTAATTGTAAAGCATTTTTCTTTTCTTTTCAAATATCACTATGCGATCCTGCAGCCTTGAAAATTATTTTCAATTGCTTGTGGGGTCGGCAATAAAAATCGCAGAAATAAGGGCTAGACATTTGTGTGAAAATAATAATGATTAATTAACGGAAATTTTCATCATTTTTTTGTATCTGAAAACTGTTTTTGATCATTATCTGCAGATTGTCGAGATTTATACACACTCACACACACTTCGAAAAAAAACCTGTGATTTTACATCTTATTAGATGCACATAAGTGGAGCGTCGCAGTTCACGCAAATTCACGTGCAAGAGCATTTAATGTTGTATCTGAAATTCCATGGTATGAAATTCATCGTAATAAAAAAATCCAAGATAATTGGATCACAAAGTACGTCCTTTAACCGACTGAACCACAGATGCACATATCTGCTTGGCTGATAGAAGATGCATTTGAACTCATACAATCGCACGTACTAGTCGAATACAAGTTACAGCCGAAACTCGTAAAATGGATGCTAATCTAACATTAAGGGCTGAGGACAGTACCGTAAAGTGGTAGATTTTTTGCTATTTTCCTGTTTCAAATTAAATTTTCTTGGAAACGGTACAGAATATAGAAAAACCCACCTGACAATGTCTTCGAAATTTAGTTGAGAATATTCTGTGAATTTTTCAGAATGATTCATTGAGTTTAGAGGTCGTGTTGTATTTTTTTCTGACTGAAGAACTGCTGAAAATTGGAACGCTCTGAAATGCATACCTCTACTTGTTCATCGAATATCTCGGCTTTGAAGGCTTGTATCATAAATCTACCGTGACAAAGTCTAGATAATTTAGTTTAGATGCGATTAGTACATAAAAACATATATGTTATCGCGATAAAAATAAAGTCTTGTATTTTTCTGTGAAACAAAGTCAGTTTCAATGCATCCACCATTTTTTGCGCTTTGGTTTTTTGATAGCATTCTGAAAAAGGAGAGAGAAATAAAATTGGCTCGACAAGGCTGCCAAACACACAGACATTCAATCTTTGTGTAAGTTGAATATTTTTTCATTGTTCATTGGAATTCATCTAATGTCCAACCAATACGATAGATTAATGTGATAAAGCTTCTCATCAAAATAATAAAATGTATGCTGGCAACCCGGTACAGTTTGCTCAAGAGAAATACGATGCGCAAAGGGAATTGAGCGAGCCACGTGGTCGATTTAAAACTCAACACGTGGCCCTCTGTCCTCAGACCTTAAGACATTACAAATAAAATTTTCCGTCATTTGATGAATTAGGTCTTTATGAATTCCACCGTATAAGGGATTAAGTCACCTGTAAAATTCAAATTTTTTGGGTGTACAACTAATTTCAATGAAAGATTCAATGTCAATACTCTTTACGATAAGATAATCCAGATCTACATCAACTAGATTAATATTGATGAGCCGATACTTCCGAACACAGAAACAATGTTCAGTTCATGCGGCTACTACTTTTGCCATCTTACTGGTAAAGCTCGGATACCGGATGCGATGGAAAATTCTTTTTCTTCAGATTCGATACATGAATCGATCCCATTTTTGGTGGTTTCGTAGTTTTTGAAATTGCTTGGACAAGCCATACGATGGAGTGGAGCAAATGGTAATTGGATGGAGCAATGTCTGGTAAATTTGGCGAATGGGGCAGAGCTTCTTATTGCAGTGTATACAAATAAGCTTTTACAATTTTCGAAACACGAGTTCTTACATTGTCATGAAGCAAAACATCATCTTTATATGTCACCAGTGGTAGTGTAACTCTGGTTCGAGCAGCTTAAAACAAATAGCGCCCAGTTGATCCCACCCCATGCACTTTTTCGGTTGTGCGGAACATTCCTTGTCTTTCGTGTCAAAATTTCCATTTTTGCATTGCGTAAATTACTGTCTACATGGTTTTACACAGTGTCACAGTTTTCATCATTTTTCATTCTACATAGTTTAATGAGATACTTTAACACAAAAATAATCCACTATAGTCGAAATAAGTCGGTAGTTCTGAAACCAAATTGTGTTTTGTTCTTTTTTATTAAAAATTTTGTGTTCTTTCATAAAATCGAATCGAAAAGCCTAAAAAAATGTATTCTGAACATTTTCCAAAAACCACATATTTTGCGAAAAATATGTCAACTTTTAAGTACATTACTTTCTCAGCTTTACTTATAGTGCATCAATCTTCATCAGTTGTCAGTTACAAACATATTAAAAAAAATATTAAATTGGATCATAATCAAACGGGGAAAATAGATTGAAAAAAAACGATATGCAAATACAACTATGTGATGAAAACCGCGAAAATGTTACGGGAAAGACGGGACTCGAACCCGTAGCTAAGTCCTAACCGGGGAAATCGTTTTACCGATTAAACTACCACGCATAATCCGCTAAGCAGACGTAAAGGCATTGCTATTTGCAAAGCACTTGCTTTACCCTGAAAGTTCAATGTCTATTCTGACTGACTAGGCGCCCACTTTCCGTGGTATAAATTTCAGAGAAGAAAAGGAGAGAACAAGAAAATCAACCATGTATGATGTGCTCAAACAGTTCAGGGAGCGAAAGAGCGTGGATCGAAAAGGAGATGTTTCTGCGAAGCTTAAGTTTGCTTTTACGGACAAATTTGCCAAAAAACTGAATTTTTGGCAAGGAATATGCAGCTACGGAGCAAAGACCAAAGTGCTCGTGACGAATAAGACGATGAACTCGAAGCTGTATAAGGAAGAATGCTTAACCCTTAAAAATCGCCTACTACCTTTCATTAAAGCCCGTTAAGGTTCTCTGAGTTTTGGTTAGATTTGGCGAGTTATCCCTACAGCCGGGAAGTTATCCAGTGGTACTGGGATAATAACGAAGATTTCATCGATAAAATCATAAACGGAGGTGTGCAGCGTTTGATGGGAGGAATTAGGAAGAATGTGCAAATTTTTCATTCGAAACGAATGGAGGGGATGATGGAAGGAATTTGTTATTTTTTCTGTAAAGTACAGTGAATTACCTTTGTTTTGATGTATTAGCCTTAATTTAAATGTACCTAACGGATCAAAAGCTAGAGCAATTTGAGTGTGTGCAAATTTCAAACGGTACAGCCTTTAAGTGGATGTAAACCTCTAAATTGCAAAAAAACGAATCCATATTCATACGAGTTGATTTAACCAACACTCCAATTAGAACTCATCACCGCGGATTAACACACAATACAACAAATGCGATGTTATGCGCGCCTGTAAAAGCCTGTTAAAACATAATCCAAGACCGTCGGCATCATCACGCCATTCGATAAAGAAACAGTAACATGTTCGACTCCAATTTATCAAATCGAAATTAGGTTCGATTGTATGTACTATAATTAGCTGTTACAATTTTGATGAAGTACATCGAGAATCAATCAGCACCAACCACCAAACCACCTCCACTAGGGCTTTTTACCTAGAAATTTGAAAACATTGAATCGATATTGATCACAAAGAGACTGCATCAACAAAATTGAATAATGTCGTTCCTGTACCTTCCGATAATTACCTAATTAGGGAAAGTTTCGTTAATTCTAATTCTGCGTCACAGCTGTCGATTTATAAATGATGGAACAATTTCGATCGTAATTTACATCAAATTATTTGACCAATTTGACTCTTGTTGTCACAGTAATGCCCTTCAAATTCAAATTCAAATAGTGGTGTTTTGGCGTGAAATGCCTCAACGAATGTAGAATAAATGATTCGGTAAGGTAAACTTAACAAATTTGTTATCAATGAAATGATGATCGAGTCTAAATTAGATGGCGCTACTCACAGTTCACAATCTGAGTAACCTTGAACACATTCGTGGTACTGCAGTAAACCACAAATTTATGACATAATTTTTCAGATCAAAGCGAATGTTCTTAAATAAAAAAAAAATCCCGTTCTACAAACCCCCATCCGTAGGTTGAACCAAAGTCTCGTTGCGGATTCAAAACAAAAATCGTTTCTTGGCACATTGCGAATTGTCGGCCAGGGCATGATCAACGAATCGACGCAACGCTCTTGTACGCATACAGGTTTGGCCGGTTTCGGGATTTTCCTCCCTTTGCAATTAACGCTCTCTGCTGTCATACTCAACGGATATCGCAAAGCCTCACACTCAGACACATATCCACATGCAATATATTCAACAGAAATCATCCATCTTTCCGCTGCGGACACGGCGGCCACCCCCGTGTTCGAAGCAAACCTGACTTCCGAGTAACGAGCGGTGAGCTTTCGCCACATTTCACGCGATGTCTGCTTTTATCTCGACCAGCGTTCAGCGTCGTGCCATCGCATTTGCATCACACACGACTCAGCGGTATTATGAAGCGATAACATGCTGCATAGTGCCACCCCACACACACACACATATGCTGTTTCTCTCGCTTCGTGTTTGAAACGGCAATCGTTTTTGAAATATTTCTAGTGGCCCTCGAGGGTTCGCCAACCAATCGGGCAAACCAGAACAAGGTGATAAATGATATTGGCATCGTCAGAATTGCATCGTCTGATTGGTGGAATAGTACAACCATCGAATTTTCACTACCCGACAACAGATGGCGGTACGAGCTGTCAAGAAATCTCTCAATTGGAATCGCGTATACCAAGTGATGTTTAAAAGCATAGAATTAATATCTATTTATTCTCACTGATAGTTGATTTTGCATTTTGCATTATATTTCTTTTTGCATTACATTTGAGCATATACAGTGACTAGAGTTGGAAAACGTTTATGTATTTAATTCGCAAACTTATTCAGCGCTCAGTTCCTTATTCAGATTGTGTATTAGAGAAGTTTGTGAGTTTTCTAAAAAAAACCTTGCAGAAAATACTCACAAAAGTATACCTTTTGGTTCCCGGCGCTTATTCGGCAACAGTTCCGAAAACGATAGTATTAGCAAAACATTAAAATTCATACATTAGCCTATTTGCAGTCTACAAACGAGCCCAAAATTGTCGAACTCGGTTGTTTTTTTCTGTTTTTTTTATGTTTGACGGTTACGTCAATTATACGATTATGACGCTATGAAGCGGCTACGAAGTCTGTTGAAACAGAATGTCAACGCTTTGCTTTATATCCAGATCCAGGAGTCGAATCTTTTTAAACGTGATCTGTTTCTGTGACTGCTGCTTTAAAATGAGCCCAGGTATATCCAAATCGGTTCAGCCATCGTTTAGGAAACTGTACGCATAGAAAAGTTCGGTTTCGTCATTTTTACGATGATACCTCCGAAACCGATGCTATACGGCCTAATAATTACTTTCAAACGAACCTAAGATTTTTGAAATCGGTCAAATTATCTCCGACAATATTGAACAGCTAGAAAAAAGTGCGGTTAGTTGGTTACGCCACTTATACCTTCATATATCTGAAAACGGAAGTGTCAAGCATTTGCTTTGAAACAAGTCTATGATGGATGAAATCGGGTGAACCACTTTCGAGAAAATTGAGAGACGCACAGAAACACACACACAGACATTTTTCGATTTGGTTGAGCTTAGTCGAATGCCACATAACACTAGCGTTCTTCAATGCTCCAGAAGAATCTCAGATTATTCCGCAATAATTCTACATCCTGTCTTTACCTACTGGATGAATGTTCTTATTAAAGTATGTAGTGGATAAAAACGGCAGACACTTATTTACTCTTGAACTTGCTTGAACCGATTATCGAATTTTTGTGACATTTTCAGAGAATGAAAAACTACTGACAAGTTATGACTTTAAAAACTCCCACCACAAATGCCCGCATCTTCTTTTACACTGATCCTATAAAATTTTGTGCAATTGATTTTCCCAATATTTTTTGTTATTTTCTCATATTTTTCTTTACGTCCATCTCTTTTTTAAAAGCTTCGGGATGTTTACGAAAATTCGTCTTTATAATTGTCTAGATTATTTCAACTGGGCGAATGTCCGATGAGGTTGATGGGCTCATATCTTTTCGCTCAAAATTGACTCTGTTGGATCAGTGCCAATCCAACACGTAACGAGCGTACAGGCATGATGCTAAATCAGCCCATCACCGAATTGATTCTCATGACATGGCATAGATACGATTCTTAAAGCACTCTTTCGTTCAAATGGCACCGATGATGGTTGCCCGATTCTTCCACTTTAAATGGCCTACCCTGTATAAACAGAAACAGTCTGTTCAAGGTTGAAGAAAACGGATAAAGAGTGTAGCCGGGTATGTATATAAAAACTGTTCCTAAACATAAATTAAATTGATATAACCCGTTTTAAACGATTTGTATTGGAGATGATTTTTCTAAAATTTTAACCCTTCAACTGCCATATTTGTGGTTCTTCTGATTTTCGTTTTATTTAAATTAAAATTAATCTTCTGATTTTCGTTTTATTTAAATTAAAAAAAAACACTTACTATTTTGTTACCACTCTAGATTTTACATAAAAAATGAATGATTTATGAGTACATTAAGCTGTATTATTTTTAGGTTGTTAAAAAATGTGGACGGGTATAATAACAGACTTCTAAGAAAATAAATCAATCCAAAAACCATTCGTCTCCATCAAATTATCATCAGATGGAGACGCATGGTGTTTAGTTCTGAAATCACACATGAGCAGAGGTTTGAGCTGATACATGAGAAAAGTACTCCATAAAAGACCCGAAAAGACCAGTAAGTGTCAGTGAATTCGATGAACTATGCATATTTCCAATAGCATTTGAAGTTCGATTTTTATACATAGCAATAATATTCTTAGTTAATACGTACTTCGATTATAGCAATAAAACAATACGATATTCCAAAACTGTTTAATAGAGAAGTCCTGTTGAGAAAATACCACATTGACATGATTTCTACTTGGTTTATTATATTTCGCAGGACTGCTAAAAGCTACTAGTCTTTATTAGCAAAGCCTGGCTCATATCTTCTAAAATCGACCAAAAATGTAATACATGTGATGCAGAACGTCGACGAACAGTTTGACCAAAAACTGATAGCTGAAGACTTTTTTGGATTTCGCTTGGTTTTGGATTCTTATTGACTTATTGCTTTCACTAAATATAGCAAAAATAAGTGAATAAAGCTAACTACTGTGTACTTAAGGAGCAAGACACTTTGAAGGCGTATGAGTAATGTCAACAATGTTTGCGTAAAAATAAATTCATGCGCTTATTTTTTCTGATTTTAATCAATAAATCTTCCATATGATTGAAAAATAAACCAATAAGTTTATTCTGCATAAAATTGCATTTCATGAAAAGAGAAAATCTTTGTCTAAAACTCTTCCGTTTTTCTGAAAACTGCTTAGTTTCAGCTTACTTCCACCAACACATTTGATTTGCAACAAACCCTTTTCTTGTATGGATTTTCGCTTGCAGAAATTATTGCGTACCTTCTATAAGTACACCAGCAAAATAGGAACCTTTTATTGACCACGCGAAAAACAATGGATATGGAATGTTGTCGTAAAACTATTTTTCTGGAAAACTACTTTTGTAAAAAAAATATTAAGTTTTGTTTATTTTGTGTAGTGCAATTCAATACAAATGTATTGAGGCAGTGTTGCTAACTTTTTTATTAGGGAATTAAAATCTACATTCATAAAATGTAGGCAATTTTCCATCAAACAATGGTGAGAAATTGATCAAAACTGATATTTCATCCAAAAAGTCAGGCTTAACATTCATTTGAGAATAAATTATTGTTAAAAAAATTGTTTGAAACTCAATCGTGCAAGCCACTTTGATAAACTGGTTGCATTGCATATATAAATACTTAGATCTATGGCATACGTACCAAATAAAATGTACGTAATATACAAATTACCAACTGGGTTACTCTGGATCCTTAAATTGATTTGAATACAATTAATGTTAGAAAAATTACTAATCAGTTCAGTATATTAACAACTAAATATTTGTCAATTCATTAGTTCCGATTCATGTTTCCTCACTGGTCTGTCCTTATGAATTACAACCGACGCACGCTGACATGTTCACTAGTTGCTAATGTGTAAATAACATTAGGAATGAATTTCTTTTATCATTATTAATCACTTCAATACCCAAAACCTGAACTCAAGTTGTAGATGAAAACGCATCGTATTTGGTTCTAAAGGTGAGTGGTGTACGATTTCAGAACTAAATACCATGCGTCTCCATCGGATGATAATTTGATGGAGACGCATGGTTTTTCGATAGATTTTTTTTTTTAATTTGTTATAATACCCGTCCAATTTTTTTTTTAATCTGAAAATAATACATACAGCGTAATGTACTCATAAATGATTTATTTTTTATGTAAATGTAAAACTTTCAATTTTTTTACATTAAATATATTTTGAAAAAAATCTGAATAAAAAATCAGAAAATCAGCCTAAAATATTCCAGATTTTTTTTTATAAAGATGTTTTTGAAATATTTAAATAAAATGAAAATTAGAAGAACCACTTTAACTTCACAAATATAGCAGTTGAAGGGTTAAAATTTTAGGAAAATCATCTCCAATACAAACCGTTTGAAACAGTTTATATCAATTTAAATTTTGTTTGAGGGGCAGTTTTCATATGCATATCCGGCTACATCCTTATTGGTTTAAGAGAGAGATAACAAATATTTCGGATAAAATAACTATAATGGTAAATAAATACGAGTACATCCCTTTAGCCTTCATAAAAGCATGTCTATAACCGAAGGAATTGACTTTGTTTGTGTCTGTTCATCTTTCTAAGGACAAACCCGATATACTTTATTCGTCCTAACAATTTTGTGTAAATTCTAATAAATGTCTAACCAGAGAGTCAAATTAAGCCTTACTTTGTTCTAAGCTCAAAATATGTACACAAGACAAAGAACGAAGATATTGCATTCGTTTTTTTTAAACTGCAATCATTTATAAATTCTATCATTCCATGCAAATAGATAACACAATTTTGTATTTCAATAAAGTTAAATCAGTTTATCACTTCACTGCTCATGATGAAAGTTGACATTTACTAGATACATTAAAGAACACCACAGTACTAGACTAATATGTAAGGTAAGTTATGACAGACCCTGTCAGCTTGGAGCGAAATCAATCTTCAGTTCAATAACGCCATCGCACGGCATCACATTCAACATATCATGTCAATTGTATGGGTGCACAGCCCTGCTATTTTGGCGCGCACGAATTTGACATTTCTCTTCCCTATACTTCTATGTATGAGATTCGATGCGGACTCACCTGAGGGCGACATGCTCGCAAAAAAGGATGTTGCCAATGATTTGTTCGGGAAATGTGAGAGCTGGATATCTTGTTAATATGATGTCTTTGGTTATGATGAAAGTTCGGGCAATTTTAATAAAAGCGAAGCTTTGGCAATTCTTGACTTGACATTTTATTTCTATATATTCCATCTGGTCTATGTACCAACAAGTAATATTTGGCGTAAAATCGTCAACGAAAACAACGACGAAAAACGAAATGTCGCTGATAAACGGAAAGTAAATTGCTAAACGCAAGCGCTACTATTAACAGGGACCAGTTTTTGCCAATTTTTCCATTAAATTGATACTGAATTCCCTAAAAAAAATTATAACCCGCCGTTCGGCCGGTCAACAGTTTCACTTTCATCTCGCGACTACGGCATTTCGTATTACCTTGAGTTATGCAAGAATCTCATCGCTGTAGCCTGGTTCGGTGCTCCGCCGCCATCATGGTGGTAAAATCGTGCTGGACATGAGACAACAGTGCACGAAGGTAGGATAGCGAGCTTATCCGCACGAATACCTAGCCACCCGTCCCACCATACCGTTCTCGCGAGTGTTCAGAAAACTTGAACTTATTTAAATAACACTGGTTCGCTTTGTTTTCGTCATGTGGCCTGCCACCGGCGAAATGTCCAAGATGCTGAAGGAATGGAGAAATTTATTGCCATTTTCATCAATACGTGTACATTGTTTTTTTTTTACTTCATTTTGGAGGTTCAACGTATTTACCTTTGCGAAATAGAGTTCAAGTGTATGTACCACTTCGATTCCAGTAGTGTTTACACTTTGTGTCACGAAGGAGGTTAGTAGAACCACTCAATTCCAATAAAGTAAAAGTACAGACACTCACACAATGGACGTCTGTATATTCACGGTAACGTGGCGGCAAAATGAATTGATTGTTGTGACATTCCGGCATTAGAACCCTGAGCTGAAAAATAGGATCGCTCCACCAATCATGCAATTCTCCTGCCCATCAAAAACAGTCAGCGAAAACTGTTGAAAAATAAGTTTAAGTTCCGCTTTGGAGTGTTGTATCAGGATTTTGCTTCACTTCATGTAATGATTTGTCAGGATGACGTAAAGGCTTGATTAGTGTGAGAACTGGGAACAAATTTTATTTAAAGATAAAAAAAACAGTTTACATTTTACAACCCTGTTTTATTCCACCTACTTAATATGTGAAATTATACAAAATCATTTTTAAATCATTTGACGTTTATTTCCAGTATCGGAAAAGTCGATAAAATGTGTACAGCCATCAGCTAACAAGACCAATTTATTGGATCAGTTTAAAAGAATTTTTGCGTTTTTAAATCCTAATTTTAAATGAAGGATGTAAGTTATAGACAATCTTTACCCATGATTCCGGAACCGAAGGACGAATCCGGATACAATTTCACAGCCGACTATGTGACCACAAGACTTTTCATTCTTTTACACATTTATCCCGTCAGTCCGGAATCAGACGTCGGGTCTGGATAAAATTCAATAACAGGCTTTGGGACCATAAGACTGTGCGCTTAAGAAAATTGTTCAAGCGATTTCCGAGCAAATCGAGTGCATTTATTTCCATTTTTTTTAACATTTTACATCGATACTCTGGAACCGGATGTCGGATCCAGATAGTATTTCAAAACAGACTTTGTGATGGTGGCACCATTTATTTCAATTAAACTTTATGAAAATTGATTCAACGGTTTCTGAAACGGTATATTCGTGTGCACTTCTTAAAAAAAAACTACATGGATCAGCCCCATGGAGTTGCACAGTGGGAAAAAAACTCAGGAAACCCGCAAAGAAATCGGGAACCATGGGAAAGGCAACAAATAAGAGTGTTTCTTATGTAAAAAAAATCCAAGAAATTCAATGGCATGGTTTTTAATGGCCGTACGAATCGCCATCCTGCTCGTTTTACCCCGAATGCCCAGAAGTTTTAGGATTTTCTGTAGTATTTGTTCTGTAACTTGAAAAGAAATCGAGTGCGGTCTACTGAAATAGCTTGATTTTATGTAAAAATGTCTGTAGAATCGAATGAAATAGTGTATACTGGCCGCACGAAACGTTTTGGTGGCTATTTTACCCCATTTCCCGATATCTTATTGTAAATCGTCCTTAAATCTCGGTAAAATAATCATCAAAACGTTTCGTGCGGCCAGTATAAGTTCTGGCATTCGATTCTACAGACTTTTTTACATAAGATAAGCTAGATTTAGTAAACTTCCAAAAAGTTTTACCATGATTTAAGACCGATTTACAACAAAATGTCATAAAATGGAGAAAATGGGATAAAATAGTCATCAAAACGTTCCGTGCGGCCAGTGTAGGTTCTTCCATTCGATTCTCCAGATTTTTGACACAAGATAAGCTAGATTTAGCAAACCTGCAAGAAGTTTTACCAAGATTTAAGGACGATTTACAGTAAGGATCTCATGAAATGGTGGAATTGGGGTAAAATAGCCACCAAAACGTTTCGTGCGGCCAGTGTGGGTTCTTCTAATCGATTCTACAGACTTTTGTACATGAAAGTAAGCTATTCCAGAATACCTCACTCGATTTCTTTTCAAGTTACAGAGCGAATGTTATAGGAAACACCAAAACTGCTGTACATTTGGGGTACAACGAGCAGGATTGCGATTCGTGCGGCCATTGTAAACCAATTCCATTGAATTCCATGGGCATTTTTACAGAAGAAACGCTTTAGTTTGTTGACCTATCTCAATTAGTTCATGAGTTACAGAATTCTTTGCGGGTTTTCATAGATTTTTCCCATTGTGCATTGATGTGGAACAAGGCAACCAAAGTTTCTAATGATGTACAATCAAACAGCTCAATCAATCGTCATACTTTTGAATCCGCAATTGCACGAGAGTCTGCTCTTGATTAGGAATAAACACCGAACCGATTAGGAATAAACACCGAACATTTTTGTCTTGCTGTCTAGCAACAATCTACCTCTAGCATGCTACGCGTAGGACTGAAACGCTATAATTTTGTTTCTATTTATAGATTCGCGTGCTTCCAACAGCTTCGCTTTTGCATCGATTGACCAATCAGAGCGATGCTTTCCCTTTGATATATCGCTTACTCCTTCGAAACCGTCGTCTATGGCAGGGAAATCCGGTATGCCGGAGATTTTTAGCAGACAAAAAAGGACACTGCTAGCTACAAATCAAAGTTCCAGTCATTTATAATTGAAAATACGTGGCTTGATACAATCATAATCGAATCTTAGAAATATTTCCAATCAAATAATGAAATAGTATTAATAATTGATACAAAATAAACTTAGCTGTAAGTGTTTAAAACCTGACCACATTTCTACGTGTATTTTTCCTTGAGTTTCTGATTCGCACCTCTATATAGAAAACAAAGATGTGTTCCACATCAGAATCTGATGGCTGACATTTATTGGAACCTGTTGAGCGGTCAATCAGAAAATCGATTACACTAACTATCGTGTTTTTTGCATATTTTACCCCGTCGATCTGAAGTTGGAAGTCGGATCCGGCTAACTTCAAATGCAGTTTATGAGCCAGTAAGACCTTTCAACTGAATCAAATTTTACGGAAAAGAATATTTTACTCCGTTACTCTGGAACCGGAGGTCGGATACGGGTAAATCTCAATAGCAGAATACGGTGCTAAGGTTCCTTTCATTTGAATCTAATTTCACCGAAAATAGTTGTTGAAATGAACTTTTATCGTAGTAGGCTTTGCATATTTTTTATTGTGATCAAATCGCGAGGTATATTTTTGTGAATGAGTTCTCCAAAGAAACTATGTATATCGGATCAACGGTTTAGCAGCTAGAGAATTAAGTTCACGTTTTTGTCAATTCAAACCACTGTCCAACGCACTCGCACATGCACAATCTGAAAGCGGTCAACAATACACACTTAAGTTGGATTACCGATCTCAGCTGTTCCAACCTTGGTAGTTGAGTTTTTCAGTAAAAATATCATTTCATTACAGCGGTACCTTAAGGTGCAGGAGGAATAACAGAGACCCATGGTGGCTGTCCTGTGGAATCTCAGTTGAAGCGAAAAACTTCTCTGTTATAGAACCTTTTGTTTAGAGGATAAAATTCGATGCTCAATTGTACTGAATTAGAATTAACATTATTAGTATCAGAAAATTTGTTCGGAGAGAATTCTTCACTGGATCAAATTTTAGAGAGTTTTTCAGAAAACCACTGGCTAAATCTATCAAAACCATAGCCTATACATTTTTATGTATCATCGACGAAGCAAAATCTTGTTCCACAAGAAAAAAGTTGCGAGTATTTCGAAAAAGTAAAGAGAGGCTTGCCTAAGATGATTGGGTCATTTTCTTCCTTGCAGGTACGCTATAAACGGTTCCGATGCTTCTGGCCATTGTCCTCTTTAAGGGCCCAATTTTCGTTATCAGGTCAGATCATCTTTTCTGCGAAAAGTTTGTTTTATAAATTTCGAGCATTTACACTGAATTCAAATGCTCGCTGAAAGCTCAAAGTAACTAAATTCGCGCACTGAGAAGACCCTCAAACATTAAATTTTACTGAATGTTTAAAAGCGTACTGAGTTTAATTAGTACTGTTTCCCAACCAGACCCGGTTCACTTGAACCCACGCCAACCCGTTTTTCCATACGGGTTGCGCTAAGCTTCAATGTTTGCAAACATCTAAATGAATGAATGAATAAATAAATAAATTGATCGTGAAGTGACTGACGAGTTACGCCCAAAGATCTACTCTAACACTTTTTCGTGTTTTCTGAACGTCTTGCTTGTTTTCAATGTTCGGAAAAGATACACCTTTGATATAACTCTGTTATCATCTGCAAATTGGGGATGCCTAACAAAGTTATCTAAAGGGACATTTTTCAACAAACATCTACCAATTTTCTATAATTCTATATATCTATACACAGCATAGAACCACTGATCTGTAAGGTCACTGCCTTTTTAATTAGATTTCTTCTGAAAGGAATGAAAATTCAAATGAACGACGAAACCGTTCTAACTCTTTCCACTCGACAA